>NW_027594236.1:0-20291 GCF_964213995.1 Mustelus asterias | reverse complement strand
CACCCTGTGTTACTGACTGTATCTGTACTGATGTTAATCCAGCTCCCTCACACTGTCACTCAGTAACCCCTCTCCCCCAGCACCCTGTGTTACTGACTGTATCTGTACTGATGTTAATCCAGCTCCCTCACACTGTCACTCAGTAACCCCTCTCCCCCCAGCACCCTGTGTTACTGACTGTATCTGTACTGATGTTAATCCAGCTCCCTCACACTGTCACTCAGTAACCCCTCTCCCCCAGCACCCTGTGTTACTGACTGTATCTGTACTGATTAATCCAGCTCCCTCACACTGTCACTCAGTAACCCCTCTCCCCCCAGCACCCTGTGTTACTGACTGTATCTGTACTGATGTTAATCCAGCTCCCTCACACTGTCACTCAGTAACCCCTCTCCCCCAGCACCCTGTGTTACTGACTGTATCTGTACTGATGTTAATCCAGCTCCCTCACACTGTCACTCAGTAACCCCTCTCCCCCCAGCACCCTGTGTTACTGACTGTATCTGTACTGATGTTAATCCAGCTCCCTCACACTGTCACTCAGTAACCCCTCTCCCCCCAGCACCCTGTGTTACTGACTGTATCTGTACTGATGTTAATCCAGCTCCCTCACACTGTCACTCAGTAACCCCTCTCCCCCCAGCACCCTGTGTTACTGACTGTATCTGTACTGATGTTAATCCAGCTCCCTCACACTGTCACTCAGTAACCCCTCTCCCCCAGCACCCTGTGTTACTGACTGTATCTGTACTGATGTTAATCCAGCTCCCTCACACTGTCACTCAGTAACCCCTCTCCCCCAGCACCCTGTGTTACTGACTGTATCTGTACTGATCTTAATCCAGCTCCCTCACACTGTCACTCAGTAACCCCTCTCCCCCAGCGCCCTGTGTTACTGACTGTATCTGTACTGATGTTAATCCAGCTCCCTCACACTGTCACTCAGTAACCCCTCTCCCCCCAGCACCCTGTGTTACTGACTGTATCTCTACTGATGTTAATCCAGCTCCCTCACACTGTCACTCAGTAACCCCTCTCCCCCCAGCACCCTGTGTTACTGACTGTATCTGTACTGATGTTAATCCAGCTCCCTCACACTGTCACTCAGTAACCCCTCTCCCCCAGCACCCTGTGTTACTGACTGTATCTGTACTGATGTTAATCCAGCTCCCTCACACTGTCACTCAGTAACCCCTCTCCCCCCAGCACCTGTGTTACTGACTGTATCTGTACTGATGTAATCCAGCTCCCTCACACTGTCACTCAGTAACCCCTCTCCCCCAGCGCCCTGTGTTACTGACTGTATCTGTACTGATGTTAATCCAGCTCCCTCACACTGTCACTCAGTACCCCTCTCCCCCAGCACCCTGTGTTACTGACTGTACCTCTACTGATATTAATGCACCTCCCTCAGTCAGTAGCCCCCCTCTCTCTCTGCCCACATTTCGCCCCAGCACCCTGCGTGACTGACTGCATGTTCATGAGATCTGTCAGAGGACTGATTCGAAGGTTCTGGTCCTTCCAAGGCGTACGGTCTGGGGGTCTGTTTACAATTTGGATGCTTTTCTGGAATGTTTCTTGCTGCATGTGGCCAAATTTGTAATGTTTCTGTGAATGTCTCTCTCTCTCTCTCTCTCCCCCTCCGACCCCCTCCTCCTCCCAACTTACCCAAACGTCAGTTTGCCAAATTTCCCTTCCTTTCCCTCCCTCTCCACTGGAACCAGCATGTCACCTCCGCCCCGATAATTCCGGGGACTACCAAATGTGTTAACAAAACTGACGGAAAAAAAACCTCCCCCCCCCCACCAAAAAAAAAAGTTCTTTTTTTTCCACGATCGCACTTTGAAAGTCTCTGGATGAGATGCATGTCCTGTTTGCTACATGTATAAAGTTCTGTTCTTGACTTGTTTTAACTGACGCGTCCGGACTTCCCATCTTTCACCCCCATCCCCTGCTCCGCACGGGGCTCCAAAATCGCTCAACCCCAACGCGGAGTGTTACAGACCGCGCGCCGACTGCTCCCTGGCGGGAGGTTGAGGTGCAGGAGAGTCCTAATTGGAGAGTGAGTGAGAGGGGGAGAGAGAGCTGGAGAGAAAACGAGAGACAGAGCGAGAGAAATAGAGGTGCTCTGGTTTCCTCCCGCCATCCAAAGATGAGTGGGTTAGGTTGATAGGCCGTGCTGAATTGTCCCCTCGGTGTCAGGGGGATTCGCAGGGTGAATGTGGATCGGACAGGACCTGGGTGGGATCGTGGTCGGTGCAGACTCGATGGGCCAAATGGCCGCCTTCTGCACTGTAGATTCTGTGAGAGAGAGACAGAGAGAGAGAAAGAGAGGCGCAGAGAGAAAAGATGGGGAGGCGCAGAGCGAGAGAGAGGGGCAGATGGACAGAAAGAGATGGACAGAGAGAGAGAGACAGATGGACAGAGAGAGAGAGACAGATGGACAGAGAGAGAGAGACAGATGGACAGAGAGGGACAGATGGACAGACAGAGAGAGAGAGATGGACAGAGAGAGAGAGACAGATGGACAGAGAGGGACAGATGGACAGACAGAGAGAGAGAGATGGACAGAGAGAGAGAGACAGATGGACAGAGAGAGAGAGACAGATGGACAGAGAGAGAAATAGACAGAGAGGGACAGGTGGACAGACAGAGAGACGGATGGACAGAGAGAGAGAGATGGACAGAGAGAGAGAGAGACAGATGGACAGAGAGAGAGAGACAAATAGAGAGAGAGACAGATGGACACAGAGAGAAATAGAGAGGGACAGATGGACAGAGAGAGAGAGAGAGATAGACAGAGAGAGAGATGGACAGAGAGAGATGGAGAGAGAGAGACAAAAAGACAGAGAGAGAGAAATAGGTTACAGAGATAGGGAGGGGGTGTAGGGTCTGGAGGAGGTTACAGAGATAGGGAGGGGGTGTAGGGGCTGGAGGAGGTTACAGAGATAGGGAGGGGGTGTAGGGTCTGGAGGAGGTTACAGAGATAGGGAGGGGTGTAGGGTCTGGAGGAGGTTACAGAGATAGGGAGGGGGTGTAGGGGGCTGGAGGAGGTTACAGAGATAGGGAGGGGGTGTAGGGTCTGGAGGAGGTTACAGAGATAGGGAGGGGGTGTAGGGGGCTGGAGGAGGTTACAGAGATAGGGAGGGGGTGTAGGGTCTGGAGGAGGTTACAGAGATAGGGAGGGGGTGTAGGGGGCTGGAGGGGGTTACAGAGATAGGGAGGGGTGTAGGGGCTGGAGGAGGTTACAGAGATAGGAAGGGGGTGTAGGGTCTGGAGGAGGTTACAGAGATAGGGAGGGGTGTAGGGGCTGGAGGAGGTTACAGAGATAGGGAGGGGTGTAGGGGCTGGAGGAGGTTACAGAGATAGGGAGGGGGTGTAGGGGCTGGAGGGGGTGTAGGGGGCTGGAGGAGGTTACAGAGATAGGGAGGAGTGTAGGGGCTGGAGGAGGTTACAGAGATAGGGAGGGGTGTAGGGGCTGGAGGAGGTTACAGAGATAGGGAGGGGGTGTAGGGGGCTGGAGGAGGTTACAGAGATAGGGAGGGGCGTAGGGGCTGGAGGAGGTTACAGAGATAGGGAGGGGTGTAGGGGCTGGAGGAGGTTACAGAGATAGGGAGGGGCTGGAGGAGGTTACGGAGATGGGGAGGGGGTGTAGGGGCTGGAGGAGGTTACAGAGATAGGGAGGGGCTGGAGGAGGTTACAGAGATAGGGAGGGGGTGTAGGGGCTGGAGGAGGTTACGGAGATGGGTGGGTGGGGTCAGGATGACTGGGGGTCAGTGATTGTGGGATGGGGTATTGGGGGATGTTCCTTCAGGAGGGCGAATGAATTGGGAAGATCTGAGCATTCACTTCCAGTTAGAGGGGGTGTCTGATTCCTGTTCCATATGGTCACTGATCAAACCCCTTCCCGTTCACTCCCACTGTACACAATCCCAATCCCAAACCCCTTCCCGTTCACTCCCACTGTACACAATCCCAATCCCCTTCCCGTTCACTCCCACTCTACACAATCCCAATCCCAAACCCCTTCCCGTTCACTCCCACTGTACAAAATCCCAATGGACCCCAAACCCCTTCCCATTCACTCCCACTGTACACAATCTCAATGGACCCAAACCCCTTCCCGTTCACTCCCACTGTACACAATCCCAATCCCAAACCCCTTCCCGTTCACTCCCACTGTACACAATCCCAATGGACCCAAACCCCTTCCCGCTCACTCCCACTGTACACAATCCCAATGGACCCAAACCCCTTCCCGCTCACTCCCACTGTACACAATCCCAATGGACCCAACCCCCTTCCCATTCACTCCCACTGTACACAATCCCAATCCCCTTCCCGTTCACTCCCACTCTACACAATCCCAATCCCAAACCCCTTCCCGTTCACTCCCACTGTACACAATCCCAATGGACCCAAACCCCTTCCCGTTCACTCCCACTGTACACAATCCCAATGGACCCAAACCCCTTCCCATTCACTCCCACTGTACACAATCCCAATCCCAAACCCCTTCCCGTTCACTCCCACTGTACACAATCCCAATGGACCCAAACCCCTTCCCGTTCACTCCCACTGTACACAATCCCAATGGACCCAAACCCCTTCCCGTTCACTCCCACTGTACACAATCCCAATCCCCAAACCCCTTCCCGTTCACTCCCACTGTACACAATCCCAATGGACCCAAACCCCTTCCCGCTCACTCCCACTGTACACAATCCCAATGGACCCAACCCCCTTCCCATTCACTCCCACTGTACACAATCCCAATTCCCAAACCCCTTCCCGTTCACTCCCACTGTACACAATCCCAATGGACCCAAACCCCTTCCCGTTCACTCCCACTGTACACAATCCCAATGGACCCAAACCCCTTCCCGTTCACTCCCACTGTACACAATCCCAATCCCCAAACCCCTTCCCGTTCACTCCCACTGTACACAATCCCAATGGACCCAAACCCCTTCCCGTTCACTCCCACTGTACACAACCCCAATCCCAAACCCCTTCCCGCTCACTCCCACTGTACACAATCCCAATCCCCAAACCCCTTCCCGTTCACTCCCACTGTACACAATCCCAATGGACCCAAACCCCTTCCCGTTCACTCCCACTGTACACAATCCCAAACCCCTTCCCGTTCACTCCCACTGTACACAATCCCAATCCCCAAACCCCTTCCCGTTCACTCCCACTGGACACAACCCCAATCCCAAACCCCTTCCCGCTCACTCCCACTGTACACAATCCCAATGGACCCAAACCCCTTCCCGCTCACTCCCACTGTACACAATCCCAATCCCCAAACCCCTTCCCGTTCACTCCCACTGTACACAATCCCAATCCCCAAACCCCTTCCCGCTCACTCCCACTGTACACAATCCCAATCCCCAAACCCCTTCCCGTTCACTCCCACTGTACACAATCCCAATCCCCAAACCCCTTCCCGTTCACTCCCACTGTACACAATCCCAATCCCCAAACCCCTTCCCGTTCACTCCCACTGTACACAATCCCAATGGACCCAAACCCCTTCCCGTTCACTCCCACTGTACACAATCCCAATCCCCAAACCCCTTCCCGTTCACTCCCACTGTACACAATCCCAATCCCCTTCCCGTTCACTCCCACTGTACACAATCCCAATGGACCCAAACCCCTTCCCATTCACTCCCACTGTACACAATCCCAATGGACCCAAACCCCTTCCCATTCACTCCCACTGTACACAATCCCAATCCCCAAACCCCTTCCCGTTTACTCCCACTGTACACAATCCCAATCCCCTTCCCGTTCACTCCCACTGTACACAATCCCAATCCCCAAACCCCTTCCCGCTCACTCCCACTGTACACAATCCCAATCCCCAAACCCCTTCCCGTTCACTCCCACTGTACACAACCCCAATCCCCAAACCCCTTCCCGCTCACTCCCACTGTACACAATCCCAATCCCCAAACCCCTTCCCGTTCACTCCCACTGTACACAATCCCAATGGACCCAATCCCCTTCCCATTCGCTCTGCGTCTGTACACTGACTGGTGTCTCTCAGTCCCCTCTCTCTCTCTCAGGGAGATATCTGTACACTGACTGGTGTCTCTCAGTCCCCTCTCTCTCTCAGTGAGATATCTGTACACTGACTGGTGTCTCTCAGTCCCCTCTCTCTCTCTCAGGGAGATATCTGTACACTGACTGGTGTCTCTCAGTCCCCTCTCTCTCTCTCGGAGATATCTGTACACTGACTGGTGTCTCTCAGTCCCCTCTCTCTCTCTCAGGGAGATATCTGTACACTGACTGGTGTCTCTCAGTCCTCTCTCTCTCTCTCAGGGAGATATCTGTACACTGACTGGTGTCTCTCAGTCCCCTCTCTCTCTCAGGGAGATATCTGTACACTGACTGGTGTCTCTCAGTCCCCTCTCTCTCTCTCAGGGAGATATCTGTACACTGACTGCTGTCTCTCAGTCCCCTCTCTCTCAGGGAGATATCTGTACACTGACTGGTGTCTCTCAGTCCCCTCTCTCTCTCTCTCTCTCAGGGAGATATCTGTACACTGACTGGTGTCTCTCAGTCCCCTCTCTCTCTCTCAGGGAGATATCTGTACACTGACTGGTGTCTCTCAGTCCCCTCTCTCTCAGGGAGATATCTGTACACTGACTGGTGTCTCTCAGTCCCCTCTCTCTCAGGGTGATATCTGTACACTGACTGGTGTCTCTCAGTCCCCTCTCTCTCTCTCAGGGTGATATCTGTACACTGACTGGTGTCTCTCAATCCTCTCTCTCTCAGGGAGATATCTGTACACTGACTGGTGTCTCTCAGTCCCCCCTCTCTCTCTCAGGGTGATATCTGTACACTGACTGGTGTCTCTCAGTCCCCCCTCTCTCTCTCAGGGTGATATCTGTACACTGACTGGTGTCTCTCAATCCTCTCTCTCTCAGGGAGATATCTGGACACTGACTGGTGTCTCTCAGTCCCCCCCCCCCTCTCTCTCAGGGAGATATCTGTACACTGACTGGTGTCTCTCAGTCCCCCCTCTCTCTCTCAGGGTGATATCTGTACACTGACTGGTGTCTCTCAGTCCCCTCTCTCTCTCTCAGGGAGATATCTGTACACTGACTGGTGTCTCTCAGTCCCCTCTCTCTCTCAGGGTGATATCTGTACACTGACTGGTGTCTCTCAGTCCCCTCTCTCTCTCTCAGGGAGATATCTGTACACAGACTGGTGTCTCTCAGTCCCCCCCTCTCTCTCTCAGGGTGATATCTGTACACTGACTGGTGTCTCTCAGTCCCCCCCCCCCTCTCTCTCAGGGAGATATCTGTACACTGACTGGTGTCTCTCAATCCTCTCTCTCTCAGGGAGATATCTATACACTGACTGGTGTCTCTCAGTCCCCCCCCCTCTCTCTCAGGGAGATATCTGTACACTGACTGGTGTCTCTCAGTCCCCCCCCCCTCTCTCTCAGGGAGATATCTGTACACTGACTGGTGTCTCTCAGTCCCCCCTCTCTCTCTCAGGGAGATATCTGTACACTGACTGGTGTCTCTCAGTCCCCCCTCTCTCTCTCAGGGAGATATCTGTACACTGACTGCTGTCTCTCAGTCCCCTCTCTCAGGGAGATATCTGTACACTGACTGGTGTCTCTCAGTCCCCCCTCTCTCAGGGAGATCTCTGTACACTGACTGTGATGTTTAAAACAGAGATGAGGAGGAATTTCTTCAGCCAGAGAGTGGTGAATCTGTGGAACTCTTTGCCGCAGAAGGCTGTGGAGGCCAGGTCATTGAGTGTCTTTAAGACAGAGATAGTTAGGTTCTTGATTAATAAAGGGATCAGGGGCTATGGGGAAAAGGCAGGAGATTGGGGATGATAAAAATATCAGCCAGGATTGAATGGCGGAGCAGACCCGGTGGGACAAATGGCCTAATTCTGTTGTATGGGCTGTTAGTTCCCTCTCTCCATTAAGCAGAGGTGTAAAGGGATTTGGGGCTGGTGTAATTGCAGCTTTGTCGACGGTGGGGGTGGGGGAAGAGAGGGGTGGATATTGCATGACGGTTTGAAAAAATACCACGAGGCGACCTGGTCACTGAGTTAGAAAGTTTTATTGTACATTGCCTCGATTGAAGAGTCGAGGCTATTTCCTCATCGCCAGTAGAGAACACGTCCTCGTCACCAGGAGAGAAAATGTCCTCGTCGCCAGTGGAGAAAAATGTCCTCGTCGCCAGTGGAGAAAATGTCCTCGTCGCCAGTGGAGAAGGTTTAAAAAAAATGGCCGCCCGTTCTTTCCCCCACCCAAACTTTTCCCTCCGTGCCCCATTACACCAACCCCCGATAGTCCAGTTCCCGAAACACGCGCCGCACCAAATATACAGATAGAAAACAAACCCTCTCGAAAGCTAAAAGATAAATGATAAATTAAGTGGGTAACAACAGGTAGATGCTGGTTGGCCGAGGGGGGACAGGGCACCCTCGAGACGCTCGAGGGAGTAAGGGGGTGGGGAACAGTTTCGGCCTCTGGGTAACCGCCCCCCCCCCCCTGTCCCCCGCCCCGGGGGGAGACATTCCGGGATCTCCCTGCGTAAGGAAAAGCGGGACGGAGGGGATGGGCGCGAGGGACACTGAGGTATGGTATCTCCTTTTCCAAATCCCCCTAGGTGGGGTGGGATTGGGGGGGGGGGGGGGAGGGAGTGAAGGGGGGCAGTAGACAAGGAGAGGGTAGGGGGGGGCGAGAAGGTGGGGGAGAGAGGAGGGAAGGCTCTCCTCCCCGATTAAGGGGGGCAGCCTATCCAACCCACAACTTCCACCCTCGAGGAGGGTTTTCGGGGAGCTGGTGGGGGTGGGGGGTGGTTGGAGGGAGGCCCCAGGGGAGAGGGTTGGGTGGGTGGAGGTGTAGGCTCCCCCTCGCTCCCAGCACCCCCTCCCCAGGGAGGGAGGGGAATGGAAAGTGACCAATTAAGACATCGAGTGAACAGGAGGACAAAGTCAAAGGTCGTTCGGGAGTGGGTGGGAGTCGCGCATTTTGCACTTTGACCCCCCCTGCCAGCAAGGTGGGTTGGGGGGGGGTAGTGTCTGAGGTCGGGGTGGTGGGGGGGGGGGTTTAAGAGGTCCCCCCCCCCTCAAAGACATCAGTTGAAACGAGAGACAGACTTCCCTTGTCGAATAGTCTGTATTATGTTAACGAAGTGCATCGTTGGAATAATTACGTCAAATCGATATTATCTGCCCCCACAAGACTACCCCCCCCCCCCTCCGGGCAATCCCCCCTCCGCAGAGGCCCCCCCCACTATCTCCTTTTGCGATACACACCACACACACACAAACACACGCCCCCTCGCGTCCCCCTCTGTCTCAGGGGTCCGGAGGGCGAGTCGCGGGGGGTTCCTCGGGGGCGACCCTGGTGTGAGACGGACGCTGGGCGCTGGGCGCAGGGGGCAGGAGCCAGGCCATTCGTCGGACTACAGCCTGTACCCGGTCGGGTTTGATCAGTTCCTGGGCAGCCCGGAAGCTGGCCAGCGGAGGCCTCAATCTCACCCCCATCGCCGAAGTCCCTTCGATGGCCTCTTGGATCTGTGAAGACGGGGGGAGAATTGGAGGAAGAAGAGGGTTAATTCACGCCTGAAACCTCGGACCACCACCTCTTTAACCTACCCTCAAACCCCCAGGACCCTCGCTCCCTCAAAACCCCGGGGACCCTCGCTCCCTCAAATCCCCGGGACCCTCGCTCCCTCAACCCCCGGGACCCTCGCTCCCTCAACCCCCGAGACCCTCGCTCCCTCAAACCCCCGGGGAGCCTCGCTCCCTCAAACCCCCGGGGAGCCTCGCTCCCTCAAACCCCCGGGGACCCTCGCTCCCTCAAACCCCCGGGGAGCCTCGCTCCCTCAAACCCCCGGGGACCCTCGCTCCCTCAACCCCCGAGACCCTCGCTCCCTCAAACACCCGGGGACCCTCGCTCCCTCAAACACCCGGGGACCCTCGCTCCCTCAAACGCCCGGGGACCCTCGCTCCCTCAAACCCCCGGGGACCCTCGCTCCCTCAAACCCCCGGGGACCCTCGCTCCCTCAAACCCCCGGGGACCCTCGCTCCCTCAAACCCCGGGGACCCTCGCTCCCTCAAACCCTGGGACCCTCGCTCCCTCAAACCCCCGGGGACCCTCGCTCCCTCAAACCCTGGGACCCTCGCTCCCTCAAACCCTGGGACCCTCGCTCCCTCAACCCCCAGGACCCTCGCTCCCTCAACCCCCGGGGATCCTCGCTCCCTCAAACCCCCGGGGACCCTCGCTCCCTCAAACCCTGGGACCCCCACTCCCTGGGACCCTCGCTCCCTCAACCCCCGGGACCCTCGCTCCCTCAAACCCCGGGACCCTCGCTCCCTCAAACCCCGGGGCCCTCGCTCCCTCAAACCCCGGGGCCCTCGCTCCCTCAAACCCCGGGACCCTCGCTCCCTCAACCCCCGGGACCCTCGCTCCCTCAAACCCCCGGGACCCTCGCTCCCTCAACCCCCGGGACCCTCGCTCGCTCAAACCCTGGGACCCTCACTCCCTGGGACCCTCGCTCCCTCAACCCCCGGGACCCTCGCTCCCTCAACCCCCGGGGACCCTCGCTCCCTCAAACCCTGGGACCCTCACTCCCTGGGACCCTCGCTCCCTCAACCCCCGGGACCCTCGCTCCCTCAAACCCACGGGGACCCTCGCTCCCTCAACCCCCAGGACCCTTGCTCCCTCAAACCCTGGGACCCTCACTCCCTGGGACTCTCGCTCCCTCAAACCCTGGGACCCTCGCTCCCTCAACCCCCGGGACCCTCGCTCCCTCAAACCCCGGGACCCTCGCTCCCTCAAACCCCGGGACCCTCGCTCCCTCAAACCCCGGGGCCCTCGCTCCCTCAAACCCCGGGGCCCTCGCTCCCTCAAACCCCGGGACCCTCGCTCCCTCAAACCCCGGGACCCTCACTCCCTCAAACCCCCGGGGATCCTCGCTCCCTCAACCCCCGGGACCCTCGCTCCCTCAAACCCCGGGGACCCTCGCTCCCTCAAACCCCCGGGACCCTCGCTCCCTCAACCCCCGAGACCCTCGCTCCCTCAAACCCCCGGGGAGCCTCGCTCCCTCAAACCCCCGGGGAGCCTCGCTCCCTCAAACCCCCGGGGACCCTCGCTCCCTCAAACCCCCGGGGAGCCTCGCTCCCTCAAACCCCCGGGGAGCCTCGCTCCCTCAAACCCCCGAGGACCCTCGCTCCCTCAAACCCCCGGGGACCCTCGCTCCCTCAAACCCCCGGGGACCCTCGCTCCCTCAAACCCCCGGGGACCCTCGCTCCCTCAAACCCCGGGGACCCTCGCTCCCTCAAACCCTGGGACCCTCGCTCCCTCAAACCCCCGGGGACCCTCGCTCCCTCAAACCCTGGGACCCTCGCTCCCTCAAACCCTGGGACCCTCGCTCCCTCAACCCCCAGGACCCTCGCTCCCTCAACCCCCGGGGATCCTCGCTCCCTCAAACCCCCGGGGACCCTCGCTCCCTCAAACCCTGGGACCCTCACTCCCTGGGACCCTCGCTCCCTCAATCCCCGGGGACCCTCGCTCCCTCAACCCCTGGGACCCTCAAACCCCGGGACCCTCGCTCCCTCAACCCCCGGGACCCTCGCTCCCTCAAACCCCCGGGACCCTCGCTCCCTCAAACCCCCGGGACCCTCGCTCCCTCAACCCCCGGGACCCTCGCTCGCTCAAACCCTGGGACCCTCACTCCCTGGGACCCTCGCTCCCTCAACCCCCGGGACCCTCGCTCCCTCAACCCCCGGGGACCCTCGCTCCCTCAAACCCTGGGACCCTCACTCCCTGGGACCCTCGCTCCCTCAACCCCCGGGACCCTCGCTCCCTCAAACCCACGGGGACCCTCGCTCCCTCAACCCCCAGGACCCTTGCTCCCTCAAACCCTGGGACCCTCACTCCCTGGGACTCTCGCTCCCTCAAACCCTGGGACCCTCGCTCCCTCAACCCCCGGGACCCTCGCTCCCTCAAACCCCGGGACCCTCGCTCCCTCAAACCCCGGGACCCTCGCTCCCTCAAACCCCGGGGCCCTCGCTCCCTCAAACCCCGGGGCCCTCGCTCCCTCAAACCCCGGGACCCTCGCTCCCTCAAACCCCGGGACCCTCACTCCCTCAAACCCCCGGGGATCCTCGCTCCCTCAACCCCCGGGACCCTCGCTCCCTCAAACCCCGGGGACCCTCGCTCCCTCAAACCCCCGGGACCCTCGCTCCCTCAAACCCTGGGACCCTCGCGCCCTCAAACCCCGGGACCCTCGCTCCCTCAAACCCTGGGACCCTCGCTCCCTCAAACCCTCGCTCCCTCAAACCCCGGGACCCTCACTCCCTGGGACTCTCGCTCCCTCAAGCCCCGGGACCCTCGCTCCCTCAAGCCCCGGGTCCCTCGCTCCCTGGGACCCTCGCTCCCTCAAACCCTGGGACCCTCACTCCCTCAAACCCTCGCTCCCTCAAACCCCGGGACCCTCACTCCCTCAAACCCCGGGACCCTCGCTCACTCAAACCCCGGGACCCTCGCTCACTCAAACCCTCACTCCCTCAAACCCTCGCTCCCTCAAACCCTGGGACCCTCACTCCCTCAAACCCTCGCTCCCTCAAACCCTGGGACCCTCACTCCCTCAAACCCTCACTCCCTCAAACCCTCACTCCCTCAAACCCTGGGACCCGCACTCCCTCGCTCCCTCAAACCCTGGGACCCTCGCTCCCTCAACCCCCGGGACCCTCGCTCCCTCAAACCCCCGGGGACCCTCGCTCCCTCAAACCCCCGGGACCCTCGCTCTCCCCATATTGCCTCGCTGTATGAACCCTCCGAGCTGTCCTCCGGAGTACAGCTGTGATATTCTCCTGAACCAGGAGTGCAACTCCCCCATCCCTTTTACACCCCCCCTCTATCCCGCCTGAAACATCTGTATCCTCGAACGTCCAGCTGCCAATCCTATCCTTCCCTTAACTCCCAAGTCTCTGTCATGGCAACAACATCCTAGCTCCTGGTACTAATCTAAGCTCGAAGTTCATCCACCTTACCTGGTACGCTTCTCCCATTGAAACAAATGCACTTCAGTCCATCAGACCCCCTCTGATTCGCAATCCCACCCTGCCGGCTGTTCCTCGGAGTCTTACTGGCCTTACTCTCCGGTTCCCCTTCAGCTAATCCAACTTTGCTTTGGTTCCCTGCCGAACTAGTTTAAATCCTCCCGTGTGACACTGGCAAACCTCCCGGCCAGAATATTTATACGCTTCCAGTTTAGACGCAACCCGTCCTCCTTGTACAGGTCCCACCTGCCCCGGAAGAGACCCCAATGGTCCAGATCCCTGAAACCCTCCCTCCGACACCAGCTGTTTCGCCACACGTGTTGAGCTGCACGGGGAGTAATCCTGAGATTACAACCCTAGAGGTCCTCCTTATTTAAATATAAGATAAGAAATAGGAGCAGGAGTAGGCCATCTGGCCCCTCGAGCCTGCCCCGCCATTCAATAAGATCATGGCTGATCTGAAGTGGATCAGTTCCACTTACCCGCCCGCTCCCCATAACCCCTAATTCCCTTACCGATCAGGAATCCATCTATCCGTGATTTAAACATATTCAACGAGGTAGCCTCCACCACTTCAGAGAATTCCAGAGATTCACCACCCTCTGGGAGAAGAAGTTCCTCCTCAACTCTGTCCTAAACTGACCCCCCCTTTATTTTGAGGCTGTGCCCTCGAGTTCTGGCTTCCTTTCTAAGTGGAAAGAATCTCTCCACCTCTACCCTATCCAGCCCCTTCATTATCTTATAGGTCTCTATAAGATCCCCCCCTCAGCCTTCTAAATTCCAACGAGTACAAACCCAATCTGCTCAGTCTCTCCTCATAATCAACACCCCTCATCTCATAGAATCATAGAAACCCTACAGTGCAGAAGGAGGCCATTCGGCCCATCGAGTCTGCACCGACCACAATCCCACCCAGGCCCTACCCCCACATATTTACCCGCTAATCCCTCTAACCTACACATCCCAGGACTCTAAGGGGCAATTTATAACCTGGCCAATCAACCTAACCTGCACATCTTTGGACTCTGGTATCAACCTGGTGAACCTTCTCTGCATTCCCTCCAATGCCAATATATCCTTCCGCAAATAAGGGGACCAATACTGCACACAGTATTCCAGCTGCGGCCTCACCAATGCCCTGTACAGATGCAGCAAGACATCTCTGCTTTTATATTCTATCCCCCTTGCGATATAGGCCAACATCCCATTTGCCTTCTTGATCACCTGTTGCACCTGCAGACTGGGGTTTTTGCGTCTCATGCACAAGGACCCCCAGGTCCCTCTGCACAGCAGCATGTTGTAATCTCTTTCCATTTAGATAATCATCCAATTTGCTATTATTTCCTCCAAAGTGAATAACCTCGCATTTGTCAACGTTATACTCCATCTGCCAGATCCTCGCCCACTCACTCAGCCTGTCCAAATCTCTCTGCAGACCTTCTACGCCCTCCGCACGATTCACTTTCCCACTTATCTTTGTGCCGTCTGCACCTTCAGTGTGACCACGTCTGGGGTGGCACAGTGGTTAGCACTGCCGCTTCACAGCTCCAGGGACCTGGGTTCAATTCCCGGCTCGGGTCACTGTCTGTGTGGAGTCTGCACATTCTCCCCGTGTCTGCGTGGGTTTCCTCCGGGTGCTCCGGTTTCCTCCCACAGTCCAAAGATGTGCCGGTTAGGTTGATTGGCCGTGCTAAAAATTGCCCCTTAGTGTCCTGAGATGCGTAGGTTCGAGGGTAAAGATGTGGGGATATGGGGGTAGGGCCTGGGTGGGATTGTGGTCGGTGCAGATGGGCCGAATGGCCTCCTTCTGCACTGTAGGGTTTCTACGATTCTGTGTCTCAAGTGGTCCTCTCCGTGACGCCCTCATGCTCCTAAGCTCCGACGTCACTCCCTCTCGCCCGGGGACGCTCGCTCCCCCACACCCTGGGTACCCTTTCCCCTGTTGCCCCATCCCGCTCCCACAGAGACCCTGGCACACCCCTGTACCCAGTCCCTCTCAGTCCCGGCTTGACATTGGACAGGAGCAGGAGGGGGTGTCGATGGGCGAGTGGGCGGGGAACCCCCCCCCACAGGCCTCTCCCCCCGTCTCTCCCCGAGATATGTGTGAGAGCGTGTTGCTGTGGGAAAGGGAGAGAGTGGGAATGCCAAGTGTGACCCTCACCTCGTTCAAAGCCACGACTCCCACCAGCTTTCCCAGGCTGGTAACATATGCCACGTTTAAACCCAGGAGAGAGAACAGGGTATGGGTCTGGGAGACAGAGAGAGAGGAGGAATTAACACACAGACCCTCTGATATATCCCACACCCCTCACTGTAACACTCTGATATATCCCACACCCCTCACTGTAACACTCTGATATATCCCACACCCCTCACTGTAACACTCTGATATACCCCACACCCCTCACTGTAACACTCTGATACATCCCACACCCCTCACTGTGACACTCTGATATACCCCACACCCCTCACTGTAACACTCTGATATACCCCACACCCCTCACTGTAACACTCTGATATATCCCACACCCCTCACTGTAACACTCTGATATACCCCACACCCCTCACTGTAACACTCTGATATACCCCACACCCCTCACTGTAACACTCTGATATACCCCACACCCCTCACTGTAACACTCTGATATATCCCACACCCCTCACTGTAACACTCTGATATACCCCACACCCCTCACTGTAACACTCTGATATTCTCCACACCCCTCACTGTAACACTCTGATATTCCCCACACCCCTCACTGTAACACTCTGATATACCCCACACCCCTCACTGTAACACTCTGATATATCCCACACCACTCACTGTAACACTCTGATATACCCCACGCCCCTCACTGTAACACTCTGATATACCCCACACCACCTCACTGTAACACTCTGATATACCCCACACCCCTCACTGTAACACTCTGATATATCCCACACCCCTCACTGTAACACTCTGATATATCCCACACCCCTCACTGTAACTCTGATATACCCCACGCCCCTCACTGTAACACTCTGATATACCCCACACCCCACACTGTAACACACTGATATATCCCACACCCCTCACTGTAACACTCTGATATACCCCACACCCCTCACTGTAACACTCTGATATACCCACACCCCTCACTGTAACACTCTGATATACCCCACACCCCTCACTGTAACACTCTGATATATCCCACACCCCTCACTGTAACACTCTGATATATCCCACACCCCTCACTGTAACACTCTGATATATCCCACACCCCTCACTGTAACACTCTGATATACCCCACACCCCTCACTGTAACACTCTGATATACCCCACACCCCTCACTGTAACACTCTGATATATCCCACACCCCTCACTGTAACACTCTGATATACCCCACACCCCTCACTGTAACACTCTGATATTCCCCACACCCCTCACTGTAACACTCTGATATTCCCCACACCCCTCACTGTAACACTCTGATATACCCCACACCCCTCACTGTAACACTCTGATATATCCCACACCACTCACTGTAACACTCTGATATACCCCACGCCCCTCACTGTAACACTCTGATATACCCCACACCACCTCACTGTAACACTCTGATATACCCCACACCCCTCACTGTAACACTCTGATATATCCCACACCCCTCACTGTAACACTCTGATATATCCCACACCCCTCACTGTAACTCTGATATACCCCACGCCCCTCACTGTAACACTCTGATATACCCCACACCACCTCACTGTAACACTCTGATATACCCACACCCCTCACTGTAACACTCTGATATACCCCACACCCCTCACTGTAACACTCTGATATATCCCACACCCCTCACTGTAACACTCTGATATATCCCACACCCCTCACTGTAACACTCTGATATATCCCACACCCCTCACTGTAACACTCTGATATACCCCACACCCCTCACTGTAACACTCTGATATACCCCACACCCCTCACTGTAACACTCTGATATACCCCACACCCCTCACTGTAACACTCTGATATTCCCCACACACCTCACTGTAACACTCTGATATACCCCACACCCTCACTGTAACACTCTGATATATCCCACACCCCTCACTGTAACACTCTGATATACCCCACACCCCTCACTGTAACACTCTGATATTCCCCACACCCCTCACTGTAACACTCTGATATTCCCCACACACCTCACTGTAACACTCTGATATACCCCACACCTCTCACTGTAACACTGATATACCCCACACCCCTCACTGTAACACTCTGATATACCCCACACCCCTCACTGTAACACTCTGATATACCCCACACCCCTCACTGTAACACTGATATACCCCACACCCCTCACTGTAACACTCTGATATATCCCACACCCCTCACTGTAACACTCTGATATACCCCACACCCCTCACTGTAACACTCTGATATATCCCACACCCCTCACTGTAACACTCTGATATACCCCACACCCCTCACTGTAACACTCTGATATACCCCACACCCCTCACTGTAACACTCTGATATACCCCACACCCCTCACTAACACTCTGATATATCCCACACCCCTCACTGTAACACACTGATATACCCCACACCCCTCACTGTAACACTCTGATATACCCCACACCCCTCACTGTAACACTCTGATATACCCCACACCCCTCACTGTAACACTCTGATATTCCCCACACCCCTCAATGTAACACTCTGATATACCCCACACACCTCACTGTAACACACTGATATACCCCACACCCCTCACTGTAACACTCTGATATTCCCCACACCCCTCACTGTAACACTCCGATATACCCCACACCCCCCACTGTCACACACTGATATACCCCACACCCCTCACTGTAACACTCTGATATACCCCACACCCCTCACAGTAACACTGATATACCCCACACCCCTCACTGTAACACTCTGATATACCCCACACCCCTCACTGTAACACTCTGATATACCCCACACCCCTCACTGTAACACTCTGATATACCCCACACCCCTCACTGTAACACTCTGATATATCCCACACCCCTCACTGTAACACTCTGATATATCCCACACCCCTCACTGTAACACTCTGATATACCCCACACCCCTCACTGTAACACTCTGATATACCCCACACCCCTCACTGTAACACTCTGATATACCCCATACCCCTCACTGTAACACTCTGATATACCCCACACCCCTCACTGTAACACTCTGATATACCCCACACCCCTCACTGTAACACACTGATATACCCCACACCCCTCACTGTAACACTCTGATATACCCCACACCCCTCACTGTAACACTCTGATATACCCCACACCCCTCACTGTAACACTCTGATATACCCCACACCCCTCACTGTAACACTCTGATATACCCCTCACTGTAACACTCTGATATACCCCACACCCCTCACTGTAACACTCTGATATACCCCACACCCCTCACTGTAACACTCTGATATATCCCACACCCCTCACTGTAACACTCTGATATTCCCCACACACCTCACTGTAACACTCTGATATACCCCACACCTCTCACTGTAACACACTGATATACCCCACACCCCTCACTGTAACACTCTGATATACCCCACACCCCCTCACTGTAACACTCTGATATATCCCACACCCCTCACTGTAACACTCTGATATACCCCACACCCCTCACTGTAACACTCTGATATACCCCACACCCCTCACTGTAACACTCTGATATACCCCACACCCCTCACTGTAACACTCTGATATACCCCACACCCCTCACTGTAACACTCTGATATACCCCACACCCCTCACTGTAACACTCTGATATACCCCACACCCCTCACTGTAACACTCTGATACACCCCACACCCCTCACTGTAACACTCTGATATACCCCACACCCCTCACTGTAACACTCTGATATACCCCACACCCCTCACTGTAACACTCTGATATATCCCACACCCCTCACTGTAACACTCTGATATACCCCACACCCCTCACTGTAACACTCTGATATATCCCACACCCCTCACTGTAACACTCTGATATACCCCACACCCCTCACTGTAACACTCTGATATACCCCACACCCCTCACTGTAACACTCTGATATATCCCACACCCCTCACTGTAACACTCTGATATATCCCACACCCCTCACTGTAACACTCTGATATATCCCACTCCCCTCACTGTAACACTCTGATATATCCCACTCCCCTCACTGTAACACTCTGATATACCCCACACCCCTCACTGTAACACTCTGATATACCCCACACCCCTCACTGTAACACTCTGATATACCCCACACCCCTCACTGTAACACTCTGATATATCCCACACCCCCCACTGTAACACTCTGATATATCCCACACCCCTCACTGTAACACTCTGATATACCCCACACCCCTCACTGTAACACTCTGATATACCCCACACCCCTCACTGTAACACTCTGATATACCCCACAATCAGAAGTCTCACAACACCAGGTTAAAATCCGACTGGTTTACTCGGTAGCAAATACCATAAGCTTTCGGAGCACAGCTCCTTCGTCAGATGGAGTGGATATCTGCTCTCAAACAGGGCATACAGAGAGACAAAATCAAGTAGAGATTCGCATTCTATTCAGTATTCTGCAGCTTGATTTTGTCTCTCTGTATGCCCTGTTTGAGAGCAGATATCCACTCCATCTGACGAAGGAGCTGTGCTCCGAAAGCTTATGGTATTCGCTACCGAATAAACCTGTTGGACTTTAACCAGGTGTTGTGAGACTTCTTACTGTGTTAACCCCAGTTCCAACGCCGGCATCTCCACATCATATCCCACAGTGCCAGAATGCTGAGCGCACCTTGTGTAATGATGTTTGTTCCACCAGTTGGAAGGGCGATGCGTCTATTCGACACTGGTCAAAATTTACAGAGACCTCGGCCTGTATCTTCTCCCAGGCAGTAATCTGCAGAGAGTGACAAAGGGTTACAGACACGTCACCAAATCTGCTGCCCGCTCCGAGTCCCCCACCGGACGCAGGCATATGCCCCCGACCCCTTTCCACTGACCCCCTGGGTTAGGGAGGGGGGGGGTGAATCAGCCTGGGCTCCCGATCCCTGTCCACTGACCCCTGGGTTAGGGAGGGAAGGGGGGTGAATCAGTCTGGGTTCCCGCTCCCTGTCCACTGACCCCTGGGTTAGGGAGGGGGGGGTGAATCAGCCGGGGTTCCCGACCCC
>NW_027594235.1:0-20310 GCF_964213995.1 Mustelus asterias | reverse complement strand
GGAAAAGAGAGCGAGGGGGAAAAGAGAGCGAGGGAGGAAGGGGGAAGAGAGAGAGGGGGAAAAGAGAGAGGGGAAAAGAGAGAGAGGGGGAAAAGAGAGAGAGGGGGAAAAGAGAGAGAGGGGGAAAAGAGAGAGAGGGGAAAAGAGAGAGAGGGGGAAAAGAGAGAGAGGGGGAAAAGAGAGAGAGGGGGAAAAGAGAGAGAGGGGGAAAAGAGAGAGAGGGGGAAAAGAGAGAGAGGGGGAAAAGAGAGAGAGGGGGAAAAGAGAGAGAGGGGGAAAAGAGAGAGAGGGGGAAAAGAGAGAGAGGGGGAAAAGAGAGAGGGGGGGAAAAGAGAGAGAGGGGGAAAAGAGAGAGAGGGGGAAAAGAGAGAGAGGGGGAAAAGAGAGAGAGGGGGAAAAAGAGAGAGAGGGGGAAAAGAGAGAGAGGGGGAAAAGAGAGAGAGGGGGAAAAGAGAGAGGAGGGAGAGGGAAAAGAGAGAGAGGGGGAAAAGAGAGAGAGGGGGAAAAGAGAGAGAGGGGGAAAAGAGAGAGAGGGGGAAAAGAGAGAGAGGGGGAAAAGAGAGAGAGGGGAAAAGAGAGAGAGGGGGAAAAGAGAGAGGGGGGAAAGAGAGAGAGGGGGAAGAGAGAGAGAGGGGGAAGAGAGAGAGGGGGGAAGAGAGAGAGGGGGAAAAGAGAGGGGGGGAAAAGAGAGAGAGGGGGAAAAGAGAGAGAGGGGGAAAAGAGAGAGAGGGGGAAAAGAGAGAGAGGGGGAAAAGAGAGAGAGGGGGAAAAGAGAGAGAGGGGGAAAAGAGAGAGAGGGGGAAAAGAGAGAGAGGGGGAAAAAGAGAGAGAGGGGGAAAAGAGAGAGAGGGGGAAAAGAGAGAGAGGGGAAAAGAGAGAGAGGGGGAAAAGAGAGCGAGGGGGAAAAGAGAGCGAGGGGGAAAAGAGAGCGAGGGGGAAAAGAGAGCGAGGGGGAAAAGAGAGCGAGGGGGAAAAGAGAGCGAGGGGGAAAAGAGAGCGAGGGGGAAAAGAGAGCGAGGGGGAAAAGAGAGCGAGGGGGAAAAGAGAGCGAGGGGGAAAAGAGAGCGAGGGGGAAAAGAGAGCGAGGGGGAAAGCGAGGGGGAAAAAAGCGAGGGGAAGCGAGGGGGAAAAGAGAGGGAAAAGAGAGAGAGGGGGAAAAGAGAGAGAGGGGGAAAAGAGAGAGAGGGGGAAAAGAGAGAGAGGGGGAAAAGAGAGAGAGGGGGAAAAGAGAGAGAGGGGGAAAAGAGAGAGAGGGGGAAAAGAGAGAGAGGGGGAAAAGAGAGAGAGGGGGAAAAGAGAGAGAGGGGGAAAAGAGAGAGAGGGGGAAAAGAGAGAGAGGGGGAAAAGAGAGAGAGGGGGAAAAGAGAGAGAGGGGGAAAAGAGAGAGAGGGGGAAAAGAGAGAGGAAGAGAGAGGAGAGAGAGAGAGAGAGAGAGAGAAAAGAGAGAGAGAGAAAAGAGAGAGAGAGAGAGTAAAGAGAGAGAAAAGAGAGAGAGAAAAGAGAGAGAGAAAAGAGAGAGAGAAAAGAGAGAGAGACAAGTCAGCCCTTTAAATCATTAAAGGGGCCTCGAACTGAATAGAAATTGCCACTTTCCTTGGAGACTATGAGGAGATCTGAGAGATATTTTCAATATGATGAGGGATCTGAACAATAGATAGCCGTAAACTGTTCCCACTCATGGAAGGATGGAGAACAAGAGGGCACAGCTTCAAAGTAATTGGTAAAAGAGGCCAAAGGGATATGAGAGAAACTGTTTCTCACGCAGCGAGTTAAGGTCTGGAATGCACTTCCCGAGGGTGCGATGGAGACAGGTTCAAATTGAAGAGGGTATTAGACAATAACTGGGAAAGGGTTAGAGGGAGGAGAGCGGCATTCCCATCCAGGGATCGGATGAAGACGCGATGGGCCGAACGGCCTCATTCTGTAACATATCCGTGTAAAGATTCTTCTCGACTTACTTAATAAACCTCAGCAGCAAAGGAGAGAGTTCCCTGGAGCGGGGTTCAACTCTGTCAGCGAACTCAGCCATTGCTTTCCAAAGCAGGAAGCGGAAGTTGGTGCGGTCCGTCCTCTCAATGCGTTTAGTTGTCAAGTGAAGTTGATCCTGGTACAACCTTTTGATAATAGCCACTGGAACACCCTCAGTGCTCAGTGCGACATTCTCCTCCTGTGCTTCTCCCAATCCACATTTTAATTCTCTCTCTTTAAAGAAAAAATTCAGTTATTAAAAACAAACTTAAAGTATTGATATTTGAATGTTAGATCATCAATAATTAATATTTACAAGAATATAAGGTAAAGTTATGGATTAAAAAGTTATGAACAATTATAGATTGCCCATCCCGACATATTATATTACTTAGGTGGGAGCTATAAAATAAATGGCAGAACCATCAGGAGCGTAGGCACTCAGAAATCTGGGAGTACAGGTCCACACATCATTAAAAGTGGCAGAACAGGTGGAAAAGGTGGTGAAGAAAGCATGTGGCATGCTTGCCTTCATCAGCCAAGGCATCGGGTATATAGAAGTTGGCAAATTATGTTACAGTTATATAAAACGTTGGTTAGGCCACATTTGCAATACTGTGTCCAATTCTGGTCGCCACACTACCAGAAGGACCTGGAGGCTTTGGAGAGAGTACAGAAAAGGTTTACCAGGATGTTGCCTGGTATGGAGGGTATTAGCTATGAGGAGAGGTTGAATAAACTGGGATTGTTCACCCTGGAAAGACGGAGGCTGAGGGGTGACCTGATAGAAGTTTATAAAATTATGAGGGGTGTGGATAGGGTGAACAGTTGGAAGCTTTTTCCAGGGCAGTGCAGTTGAGGTTGTCTACATGGGAGTTTAGCAAGGCCTTTGACAAGGTACCGCATGGTAGATTGTTGCATAAAGTTAAATCTCACGGGATCCAGGGTAAGGTATCTAAATGGATACAAAATTGGCTTGACAGAAGCCAGAGGGTGGTTGTAGAGAGTTGTTTTTCAAACTGGAGGCCTGTGACCAGCGGTGTGCCTCAGGGATCAGTGCTGGGTCCACTGTTATTTGTCATTTATATTAATGATTTGGATGAGAATATAGGAGGCATGGTTAGTAAGTTTGCAGATGACACCAAGATTGGTGGCATAGTGGACAGTGAAGAAAGTTATCTCCAATTGCAACGGGATCTTGATCAATTGAGCCAGTGGGCTGACGAATGGCAGATGGAGTTTAATTTAGACAAATGCGAGGTGATGCATTTTGGTAGATTAAACCAGGGCAGGACTTACTCAGTTAATGGTAGGGCGTTGGGGAGAGTTACAGAACAAAGAGATCGAGGGGTACATGTTCATAGCTCCTTGAAAGTGGAGTCACAGGTGGACAGAGTGGTGAAGAAGGCATTCGGCATGCTTGGTTTCATCGGTCAGAACATTGAATACAGGAGTTGGGACGTCTTGTTGAAGTTGTACAAGACATTGGTATGGCCACACTTGGAATACTGTGTGTAATTCTGGTCACCCTATTATAGAAAGGATATTATTAAACTAGAGAGTGCAGAAAAGATTTACTAGGATGCTACCGGGACTTGATGGATTGAGTTATAAGGAGAGGCTGAATAGAATGGGACTTTTTTCTCTGGAGCGTAGGAGGCTGAGGGGTGGCCTTATAGAGGTCTATAAAATAATGAGGGGCACAGACAAGGTAGATAGTCAATATCTTTTCCCAAAGGTAGGGGAGTCTAAAACTAGAGGGCATAGGTTTAAGGTGAGAGGGGAGAGATACAATAGTGTCCAGAGGGGCAATTTTTTCACACAGAGGGTGGTGAGTGTCTGGAACAAGCTGCCAGAGGTGGTAGTAGAGACGAGTACAATTTTATCTTTTAAAAAACTTTTAGATAGTTACATGGGTACGATGGGTATGGAGGGATATGGGCCAAATGCGGGCAATTGGGATTAGCTTAGGGGTTTTTTAAAAAAAGGGCGGCGTGGACAAGTTGGGCTGAAGGGCCTGTTTCCATGCTGTAAACCTCTATGACTCAGGGCAGAAATGACAATTACAAGGGGGCACAAGTTCAAGATAAGGGGGGAAAGGTTCAGTGGAGATGTGCAGAGGATTTGGTTTTTACATAGAGGGTGGTGGGGCCTGGAATGCGCTGCCAAGTGAGGTGGTTGAGGCAGATACGTTAGTGACATTTAAGATTTATCTGGATAGACACATGAACAGACGGGGAATAGAGGGGTACAGGCGGTTGATCTAGATAGGACAATGTGATCGGCGCAGGCTTGGAGGGCCGAAGGGCCTGTTCATGTGCTGTTCTTTGTACTTCATTTAAGGTGTGTGATTAGGTAATAATGAGGAAACGGTGGCATAGTGGTAATGTCACTGGACTAATAAATACAGAGGTTCAATGCTCTGGGGACATGGGTTCAAATCCCATCATAGCCGCTGACAGAATTTAAATTTTATTAATAAATCTGGAGCTGGTCTCAGTAATGGTGACCATGATTGTCAATACAAACCCATCTGGTTCACGAATGTCCTTTAGGGAAGGAAATCTGTCGTCCTTACCCGGTCTGGCCTACATCTGATTCTCGAACTGGAGCCTAACATTTACAAGTGGCTGCAACAACTCCCGGACTGAGGTTGGGAGCTTACAATTTGTGTTACATATCCAACTTAGTGGTTGAAACAAAATGACCACCGGTTGTGGAGCGCTTCAGGATGTTGTAAGGATATGGGGGTGTTAAATAAATTAATATGTTTTTTTTTCTTATCATAGTTTTACAGTAAGGGGCAGGAGATTCAGAGGGGAGTTGAGAAAACATTTTTTCACTCAGAGGGTGGTGGGAATCTGGAATGCGCTGCCTGGGAAGGTAGTGGAGGCTGGAAACCTTACAACCTTTAAAAATGATGTGGAGTTGCCGGTGTTGGACGGGGTGGGCACAGTAGGAAGTCTCACAACACCAGGTTAAAGTCCAACTGGTCCAACAGGAGCGCTGCTCCTTCATCAGGTGAGACCTCTTCACCTCACAGGACCACTCACCTGATGAAGGAGCAGCGCTCTGAAAGCTTGTGATACCAAATAAACCCCTGTTGGACTTTAACTTGGTGTTGTGAGACTTCTTACTGAACCTTGAAAAAGTATTTGGATGAGCACTTGAAACATCATAACATTCAAGGATATGGGGGTAAGTGCAGGAAAATGGAATTCCCCTCTCCAGCTTTAACAACTGACCTCTGCCTTCTCAGTTGGACTGTTCGTTTGAAAAGGAGGGTTCCACCAGATAATGGTCTTTAAGACGAGGTGGTAAACTAAGGGCCTCATCTACACAAAAGATCCCATCGTATGAATGTGAAGAAGGTCAAGGGAGTTCTCCCTAGTGTCTTGACCAATCCCTCAGCCACCATATCATGCTGATAATCTGGGTCATTGCCTGATTGCTCCTTGTGGGAGCTTGCTGCGCTCCCTACATTACAATTGCGACTGTGTTTCAAACATACTTGGCCAGGGTGAGTCTGGTGCTGCTGGGATACTTCGCTTTTTCTCAATTTATCTATTTGGCCTTAGCAAGAGCAGAAGCTAACTCAGTAAGACAGGATAGCCACGTGGTTAGGCTTAAGTGGCAGGTGGCACAGTGGTTAACACTGCTGTCTCTCAGCACCATGGACCCAGGTTCAATTCCCGGCTTGGGTGACTGTCTGTGTGAAGTTTGCACATTCTCCCTGTGTCTGCGTGGGTTTTCTCCCACAGTTTAAAGATGTGTGCGGATTGGCCATGCTAAATTGCCCCATAGTGTTGGGGGATTAGCAGGGTAAATACGTAGGGGTTGCTGGGCCTGGGTGGAAGTGTTGTCGGTGCAGGCTCGATGGGCCAGATGGCCTCCTTCTGCACTGTTGGGATTCTATGATCCTAGATGTCCATATCTGAATGTTAGACACGTGACGATGCAAGGCACTAACGGTTTACATGAGGTTTTTCTCTGCAAACTCGATGGCATCATTGACCTAGTTACAAATATATAAATGCGATATGTGACTGCGCGACAGAAGCTGGGTGCTGTCTGTATGTACCTGGTGTTGTACCTGTATGTACCTGGTGTTGATGTTGCCTGGTATGGAGGGTCTTAGCCATGAGGAGAGATTGGGTAAAATGGGGTTGTTCTCCCTGGAAAGACGGAGAATGAGGGGAGATCTAATAGAGGTGTACAAGATTATGAAGGGTATAGATAGGGTGAATAGTGGGAAGCTTTTTCCCAGGTCGGAGGTGACGATCACGAGGGGTCACGGGCTCAAGCTGAGAGGGGCGAAGTATAACTCAGATATTAGAGGGATGTTTTTTACACAGAGGGTGGTGGGGGCCTGGAATGCGCTGCCACGTAGGGTGGTGGAGGCAGGCACGCTGACATCGTTTAAGACTTACCTGGATAGTCACATGAGCAGCCTGGGAATGGAGGGATACAAACGATTGGTCTAGTTGGACCAAGGAGCGGCACAGGCTTGGAGGGCCGAAGGGTCTGTTTCCTGTGCTGTACTGTTCTTTGTTCTTTGTACCTAGATCGCCTGTAAACAAGCTGCAATAAAGCTCCTTAACAGTCCAGGAGAATCTCCACAACACACTCCACTGGCTGTGAAGCATTTTGGACATCCTGAAAGGTTCTATATAAATGCAAGTCTTTCCATCTATGGTGCGATGCTCTTCCTTACAAAACACCAACATTTTTCTGACCTGTGCAAGAGGAGATCGATTTCTATATTCGACAAGGTTTTAAGAAATCTCCTAGATTTGTTTACCTGTAAAGAGCGCTGCCTGGTCCAAATGCTCATAATAAACCCGCCAGAATGCTTTATTTTCCATTCCACGTGCATGGGAACTGGGAGGAGGAAAGACAACAGCACGGAATATTAAAAAATGACAATTAATTTCTGGAGTTAAAACATGAAAGACATCATCAAGTGCATCATAACTAATGCAATACTTACACAATTAGCTCCATCACTGGGTCCCACAGTGCACTGAAGTTTATATAAAGCATTCCTATCAAATATTGAAGAGGAACCTGGAAAACAAAAGTCAAACCAGTAACCAGAGCACTCAACACAGCAACAAACTATTAAAAACATCCATTACGTATAAACTGGGTACTAAGCTTCAATCAACCTGCCATTTAGCTAAAGAAGTAATCCGCTCTAACTTGATATTAAGTTATGATCTCCAATATCACAAAAAATAAGATAAACAAGTTGCGAGGTAGAACTCTCCTTGTACAACTACCCAAAACTTGCAGCAGGTGCTGGAAACTTGCTCGGAATATACAAGAGGTCAAATCGATATTGGTAAAGAGGAAAGACATATTAATAATCAGGATGGGGGGTTGGCAGAGACAGTGGCAATGTCACTAGTCCAGCAATCCAGAGGCCCAGGCTAATCCTCTGGTGGAATTTAAATTCAATTAATACATCGGGAATCAATAGCTAGTCTCGGGAATCTATCTGGTTCACTAATATCCTTTTGGGAAGGAAGTCTGCCATCCTTACTCGGTCTGGCCTACATGTGACTCCAGACTCTCAGAAACCCACACTTTCCCTCTGTATTGGCCTAGCAAGCCACTCACTTCATTGGACAAGCAGGGATGGGTCACAAATGATGGCCTTGCCAATGATGCCCTCGTCCAATGAAATAACGAAGAATGAAAAGGCATCAGGAATCTTCAATGAAAGAATCCAGGTTCAAAATACTAGTCTGGCTTCTCTCCTTCAGGATGTCGGCAGCCCGGATTTGCATCTCCATTGTTTTAACTCAAAAACAAAGACCAGCATCGAACGAGCCACACAGATCAACTGAAGCAGAAGTCAATATTATTTTCGGTCATACAAGTATGCCACGCTTTCTACATTGCTGATCTTAGTCCAGTGGTTTGGATCCCTTGCTAACACTTAAACACAAGTATAAAAGAAAGGCCCCCCCACTCCATACCTCATCATAAGGACCCTCGGGGATACATGGCTGTACCAGGTCATGTCTTAGTTTCCGCAGGTGTATTAACTTCTCCCTGTAGTCATGAACAGTTGCAGGGATGAGCTCAGCTTGGAGTAAGATGGCAAACACAGACTGAAGATCTCCATCGCTCTCACCCTGCGGATATAGAAAACAAACGCGGAACAGTTTGTATTTTGATGGCAAAAACCGTTGCAAAGTCCACAAACAATTTCTATTCATCGTTCTCCATTATAAATTCCTACTTCCACAATTACAATGGAAACCATGTAGGTAAACAGGTCACACAAAGTATCTCTGATTACTATAGATGATGTGGAGATGCCGGCGTTGGACTGGGGTAAACACAGTAAGAAGTTTAACAACACCAGGTTAAAGTCCAACAGGTTTATTTGGTAGCAAAAGCCACACAAGCTTTCGAGGCTCTGAGCCCCTTCTTCAGGTGAGTGGGAATTCTGTTCACAAACAGAACTTATAAGACACAGACTCAATTTACATGAATAATGGTTGGAATGCGAATACTTACAACTAATCCAGTCTTTAAGAAACAAAACAATGGGAGTGGAGAGAGCATCAAGACAGGCTAAAAAGATGTGTATTGTCTCCAGACAAGACAGCCAGTGAAACTCTGCAGGTCCACGCAACTGTGGGAGTTACAAATAGTGTGACATAAATTCTGATTCTAGGATCGCATGATAAAGACTCAGGAGGAAAAAAGCAGAAATATTTATGTGAAATAGTGTGACATAAACCCAATATCCCGGTTGAGGCCGTCCTTGTGTGTGCGGAACCTGGCTATCAGTTTCTGCTCCGCGACTCTGCGCTGTCGTGTGTCGCGAAGGCCGCCTTGGAGAACGCTTACCCGAATATCAGAGGCCGAATGCCCGTGACCGCTGAAGTGCTCCCCAACAGGAAGAGAACAGTCTTGCCTGGTGATTGTCGAGCGGTGTTCATTCATCCGTTGTCGCAGCGTCTGCATAGTTTCCCCAATGTACCATGCCTCGGGACATCCTTTCTTGCAGCGTATCAGGTAGACAACGTTGGCCGAGTTGCAAGAGTATGTACCGTGTACCTGGTGGATGGTGTTCTCACGTGAGATGATGGCATCTGTGTCGATGATCCGGCACGTCTTGCAGAGGTTGCTGTGGCAGGGTTGTGTGGTGTCTTGGTCACTGTTCTCCTGAAGGCTGGGTAGTTTGCTGCGGACAATGGTCTGTTAGAGGTTGTGCGGTTGTTTGAAGGCAAGAAGTGGGGGTGTGGGGATGGCCTTGGCGAGATGTTCGTCTTCATCAATGACATGTTGAAGGCTCCGGAGGAGATGCCGTAGCTTCTCCGCTCCGGGGAAGTACTGGACAACGAAGGGTACTCTGTCCACTGTGTCCCGTGTTTGTCTTCTGAGGATTCTGAGCATTCCAACCATTATTCATGTAAATTGAGTCTGTGTCTTATAAGTTCTGTTTGTGAACAGAATTCCCACTCACCTGAAGAAGGGGCTCAGAGCCTCGAAAGCTTGTGTGGCTTTTGCTACCAAATAAACCTGTTGGACTTTAACCTGGTGTTGTTAAACTTCTTACTGTACTATAGATGAGTGAGGGTAACGTTTTCACGTCCCTTCATTAATCTGTAAATATGATATCTCAAACACTAATGGACAAATGTCAACAAAACGAAGGAGATTGTCATAGACTTCAGGAAGCATAGTGGAGAACATGCCCCTGTCTACATCAATGGGGACGAAGTAGAAATGGTCGAAAGCTTCAAGTTTTTAGGTGTCCAGATCACCAACAACCTGTCCTGGTCCCCCCATGCCGACACTATAGTTAAGAAAGTCCACCAACGCCTCAACTTTCTCAGAAGACTAAGGAAATTTGGCATGTCAGCTACAACTCTCACCAACTTTTACAGATGCACCATAGAAAGCATTCTTTCTGGTTGTATCACAGCTTGGTATGGCTCCTGCCCTGTCTAAGATGCAAAAAACTACAAAGGGTCGTGGCTGTAGCCCAATCCATCACGCAAACCAGCCTCCCATCCATTGACTCTGTCTACACTTCCTACTGCCTCGGCAAAGCGGCCAGCTTAATCAAGGACCCCACACACCCCGGACATTCTCTCTTCCACCTTCTTCCTTCAGGAAAAACATACAAAAGTCTGAGGACACATACCTTCTCTACACCCTAGCTTTGGCTGTAACACTACATTCTGCACTGTCTTATTTCCTTCTCTATGAATGGTATGCTTTGTCTGTATAGTGCGCAAGAAACTACACTTTTCACTGTATACTAATACATGTGACAATAATAAATCAAATCAAATCTGATCTAATTTCAATGAAAACTGCTACCCAATAGGACGCGGCCCAAGGAAGAATTGAAATGTGGATCCAGGTCCTGAAATTCTTAAAAGGACCCATTAGCTTTCGGAGATGGGGCGAATTAACCTTTTCTTTAATAGAGTATTGTGGATGATTTGTTTCTTTCAGAATGGTCTCAACTGCTGCGCTGAAATTCATCACAGCGCTCAAAACCTGAGCAGAGTTTTCAGTACCCGGGGAGATGTGACATAGTGGTAACTTATTCAGTTACAGGATGTGAGCATCGCTGGTTGGCCAGCATTTATAACCCATCCCTAACTTCCCGCAAGGAGGTGGTAGTGAGCTGCTTTCTTCAACCGCTGCAGTCCATGTGGTGTAGGTACACCCATTGTGCTGTTAGTTCCAGGATTCTCACTCAGCTGCAGTGAAGGAACAGCGAATTATTTCCAAGTCAGGATGGTGAGTGGCTTGGAGGGGAACCTCCAGGAGGTGGTGTTCCCAGGTATCTGCTGCCCTTGTCCTTCTGATGGTGGTAGTCATGGGTTTGGGAGGTGCTTTCTAAGGTTATAATATTTCTGCAAGGTGACTTTACTGGACTAGCAATCCAGAGTCCCAGACTAACGCTCTGGGGACACAGGATCAAAACCCTTATTGATTGTTGTAAAAACCCAGCTGGTTCACTAATATCCTTTAGGAAAGGAAATCTGCCGTCCTTACCCAGTCTGGCCTACATGTGATTCCAGAGTCACAGCAATATGGGTGACTCTTGACTGCCTCTGAAATGGCCAAGCGAGACACTCAGTTCAAAGGCAATTAGGGAAAGGCAACAAATGCTGGCCTTGCCACACCTTATGAAAGATTTAAAAATGTTGGACGTGTATTGGTCTGATGTCTCCTCAGATGAGATGGAAGCTCTTCATAAAATTCTGACCAGGCTGGATGGAGGGATAACTCCCACTCCTATTCTCTATATAGAATCCCTACAGGGTAGAAGGAGGCCATTCTGTCCATTGAGCCTACACTGACAATTCCACCCAAGCCCTATCCCCATAACCCCATGTATTGACCCTGCTAGTCCCCATGACACTAAGGGACAATTTAGCATGGCCAATCCACCTAACCTGCACATCTTTGGACTGTGGGAGGAAACCGGTGCACCCGGAGGAAACCCATGCAGACATGAGGAGAACGTGCAGAAGCCACACAGATAGTGACCCAAGGCCGGAATTGAACCCGGTTCCCTGGCACCGTGAGGTAGCAGTGCTAACCACTGTGCCCCACATATTTCTATGCAAGATGATATCTTTATTCAGCTTTGCGGTTTCAGACCGTTAACCAGGCAGGGTAAAGCCTCAAGGGAGAGCTGAGTAATTGTAATAATATTGAGTTAGCATGGCATAGAGGAGGATTGTGCTCAACTAAGTGCCCCTTTCACATGTTTGAATCTATGGTGCCATCTCTGGTGTGACGGTGTAATGACTGTACGACTTGTTTATATTTGAAGATGGATAATAAAGGAGAAAATGTACGAGTAAAAATGGGGACTGGATTAAGTCTGTCCTTCCTCACTTTCAAAGGCCACCTCTACAACTCTTCCACCTTCAAACTCCTTACTAAAGGTTGGCCCCTATTGAAGTCGCCAGGAACTAGCACAGGAACTTGTGCTCATCCAGCCTCCCATCCATTGACTCTGTCTACACTTCCCGCTGCCTTGGAAAAGCAGCCAGCATAATTAAGGACCCCACTCCAGACATTCTCTCTTCCACCTTCTTCCGTCGGGAAAAAGATACAAAAGTCTGAGGTCACGTACCAACCGGCTCAAGAGCAGTGTTTTCCCTGCTGCTGTCAGACTTTTGAATGGATCTCCCTCACATTAAGTTGATCTTTCTCGACACCCGAGCTATGACTGTAACACTACATTCTGCACTTTCATTTCCTTCTCTATGAACGGTGTGCTTTGTTTGTATAGCGTACAAGAAACAATACTTTTCACTGTATACTGATAGATGTAACAATAATAAATCAAATCAAAATCAACTCTATCAATGCTAAAACAAAGATTTCTGATGTCCACTAGTTTTCCAGAGGACTGCGATATTACAACTAGGCGTAAGTATAAGTCACTAATAAATCCAGCATGGATTCAGGAAAACGTATTTGACTTGGAGAGCTGCAAGAATGTGAAATGTGTTAGCAGTAATTGAGGCGAATAGAACACAGAGAGTCAAGGTGAAGCTAGACTAACACTTGAGGGGAAGAATGAATGAAAGGGCACGGTAATAGAACGGGATGAGGCGGGGAGGAAGGAGGCTCATTTGGAGAATAAACACCAGTTGGCGTGAATGACCCATTTCTGGGCTGCACTAATGTTATTCTATTTGTGTCCAGTCATTGCCATTGTCTTTCTCACAGGGCAGAGGCAGCACATTTCATACCTCAACTTTTTTTGGTAGCTGCGCTTCAAAATGATTCATGATCCTCAGCGTAAGCAGCCGCACCTGAAGCACAGAAAGTGGCAAAGTTTATCAGAATGTAATGAACGGGAAATACTCAGAGCAGATATCAAACATAGAAACGAGAAGCAGGAGGAGGCCATTCGCCCCTTCGAGCCTGCTCCACCATGGCTGATCATCGAATTCAATACCCTCATCCCCCCTTCCTCCCATATCCCTTGATCCCTTTAGCCCCAAGAGCTTGAAATCAGGCAACGTTTTGGCCTCAACTACTCTCTGTGGTAGCAAATTCCACGCACTCGCCACCCTCTGGGTGAAGAAATGTCTCCTCACCTCAGTTCTAAAAGGTTTACCCCTTATCCTCAAACTATGACCCCTAATTCTGGACTCCCCCACCATTGGGAACATTCTTTCTGAATCTACCCTGTCAGAATTTTATAAGTTTCTATGAAATCCACTCTCACTCTTCTAAACTCCAGTGAATATAATCCTAACCGATTTAGTCTCCCCTCATACATATGAATATATTCATCAAACAAACAAAAATTCCTACATGCTGAACAAGAATCAAGTCCAGAACAAATTGTTCCAAGTTTGCTGATTAGATTACAAGCACATGCTTGTGCAGTTGTGATGACACTGTGCCTGTTAGAAATAAGTTTATATAATGTTTTTCGTAAGAGGCAGTGATTTGTTGCATGAAGTTGATTTGCTGAAAAAACATGCAGCTCCCTGCTGAGACTGCAGGATAATTCATTTTAGTTAATGGTGTGTTTGTCTAAATAGAGTTAATGCATTTATGTTTACTTGGCTTTTCCCCTGGGGTTTCAGAGTAGAATTTTATTAGATCGATTGACAGATACAGAGTCATGTGCTTAACAGGAAGAGCTAATCTTGCAGGGAAAAACAGTTTCTCTTTCATTTTTTAAAGAAAGTAGTTCCTGCTGGTTCTGAAAGAATCAAGACATGTCTCTCAATGTCTCTCTCTCTCTCTTTCGGGGGCTGTTTGGGAGCTCCAGGGCTGGCAACATAAGTATGAGCACATAAGCTTGTGTTTTACTAACTGATTTTGAAGAGGGGTTTAGGTCAGTAAGAGGAATTTTAGTTGAATTGGAACTCAGATAGGTTAGCAGTTAAGAATTGTATCTAGTCATGTTTAAGTATTATTCAATTGTTAAATATTAAGCTGATTCATTTTGTTATAGTTAAACTGTGCTGTTGAATGAAGATTATTTTGATAAAAGCTCCCTAGTTTGTCAGTAGAATCGCACCTGGAGTGAAACATCCTATCCTCACAATGCCAGAATAGAAAACTGTTGGGGTCTAGCCTGGCTTCATAATATACCTCGGGGCTTTGTGATCACATTACCTGATACAGTAATATGGGTTAACACAGACCCACTTGAACTTTCATGTTGAGATAAAGCCAGTGGGATAGTTAATCATAAAATAACTCAAAATGTTTATTTTCTTAGCCTGAGCGGTGGTGAGCTGCCTTCTTGAACCGCTGTTGTGTAGGTACATCTGCAGTGCTGTTAGGGAGGGAGTTCCAGGATTTTGACCCAGTGACGGTGAAGGAACGGCGATATATTTCCGCGTCAGGATAGTGAGTGAATTGAGGGGAAGCTGGAGCTGGTGGTGTTCCCATGTGTCTGTTCTAAGTACTAGAGGTCGTGGGTATGGAAGGTGTTGTTGAAGGAGCCTTGGGAGAGTTGCAGTAGTGTATCTTGTAGATGGTACCAGGTGCTGCCACTGAGCATAGCTGAACATTTATGTTGGGTCAGTATTGCTCTGAATACCCGTCTTCCTTTTCATTGGACATAAAAGATTCCATGGCATGATTTAAAGAACTTCTCCCTAGTCTGCTGGTTCATATTTATCCCTTAGCCAACAACATTAATCGCCATTAAACTTGCCTTTTGTCAAAATACAGTTTGTGGGATACTGCTGTGTGAAAATTGTCTGTCACAATTTCCCTGTTAACAGTGACTATACTTCAAACCAATCCAAAGACTATAAAGTTCTTTAACTATATTCATGTAAGAACAAATAAAGGAGCATGCAGATTTCTAACATGGAGAGTAATGCTAGAAAATTAAAGAATTAAAATACCTTTGAAATGTCTGTTGAAAGATTTGGGCGAAATTCCTTGAACAGGTCAGGCAGAGAGTCTTGTGAAAGTAGCTCATTATAGCCACATAAAGCTAACCGCGTATAGTACAGGTCACCCAGCAATAGAGCAGAGGGGTTAGATGGTGAGTTCCTGAGAAAACGAAACCAATGTTAAAACCAGTGGGCCCCGATTCTGCAAATCCGACAGGCGATTGAACAGGTCACGCCAAAAGCATCGTATTTTCACCAAAAAAACAAAGCAGCAAAACAATGTCCAGCACACTTTAAAATACAGTTCCAGCATTTCATTACTGCGCGGTAATGCACAACTCCAGGTTTTAGTTTGCTTGTAATGGCAAGTTGTATCGATGTACTATCAGTGACAGTGTGTGGCGATTACCTTGTTGGGGAATTGCTAGTTAAACATGTGGCATTGATTGCTCTATAAACAGAGACAGCTGCAACACTTGGGGAAGGGGAGCTTCTTGTCGGTTAATAGCACTGAGGAAGAATCTAACAATAAACCAGCTTGAACCGAAGGGGCCAGTCTGGATTAATTCTTCCACCATAGCCACTTACAGAATCATAGAATCCCTACAGTGCAGGAGGAGGCCGTTCGGCCCATCGAGCCTGCATCGAAAACATCCCACCCAAGCCCTACCCCCACAACTCCACATATTAACCCTGTTAATCCCCCTGACACTAAGGGGCAATTTAGCATGGCCAATCCACCTAACCTGCACATCTTCGGACTGTAGGAGGAAACTGGAGCACCTGGAGAAAACCCACACAGACACGGGGAGAAAGTGCAAACTCCACACAGACAGTGACCCAAGGCCGGAATTGAACTCGGGACTTGTTGTAACAATGCGTACAAATATTCCATTCACCTCCCAACAGCAGCCGGGAGGGAGGACAACACCAGAAAAATAGTGTCCATGCTGGAAATCTGAAATGTAAAACACAAAATTCTGGAAAAACTCAGCAGGTCAGGCAGCATCTGTGGAGGAAGAGTTAACGTTTTGAGTTTGAAGAAGAATCATTTTAGACTTGAAACGTTAACTTTCTTTCTCCCTCCACAGCGTGAGAAAGAAAACTTATAAAACACTGCAGGAATAACTGAAGTGGTTGGAACGACTTAAAGGAAAGAACTTGCATTTCTATCAAGCTTTTCAGCACTTTCTGTTTTGATGCCCGTTGTTACATCTTTTCTCATTAAGCACTTTCCTGATGGGCTCAATAATTCTCAATCCCAAAATGCAATTCAAAGCTCTGGAAGATTATCGGGTCACATCATACTCGTTGGAAAAATACTTACTTCATCAAATTCCTGACACGTTCCACAGGTAAAAAGCTGAGAATGTCCAAAGACTCGGTTAGACTCAGCAGGGTGCTGACTGCCTGCTGGGCAACATACATCCATCCTGTCAAAATCAGAAAAGCTTCAGTTAACAACAACCTAATCCAGGAATAATGACACCTGCACTTAAAGAATTAGGTTTCTCAAGATCACAGTGCTGAAAAACATCAGCAAGGCCACAGGAGGCCACCTGAGCGTAACACCCAGAATCACACTGCATGTCCCCCATCGTAACACCCAGAATCACACTGCATGTCCCCCCATCGTAACACCCAGAATCACACTGCATGTCCCCCCATCGTAACACCCAGAATAACACTGCATGTCCCCCCATCGTAACACCCAGAATCACACTGCATGTCCCCCCATCGTAACACCCAGAATCACACTGCATGTCCCCCATCACAGCATCATAACTATTCCTAACACCGCTCACATTCTACCTCAAACTTTCTTGGCGCGGCCGAGAGAGAGCAAGAGCACAAGAAAGCGAGTAAAGGCCGGGTGGAAGGGGGGAGTGCGTTGGGAGGGGAAGGGGGGAGTGCGTTGGGAGGGGAAGGGGGGAGTGCGTTGGGGGGGGAAGGGGGGAGTGCGTTGGGGGGGGAAGGGGGGAGTGCGTTGGGGGGGGAAGGGGGGAGTGCGTTGGGGGGGGAAGGGGGGAGTGCGTTGGGGGGGGAAGGGGGGAGTGCGTTGGGGGGGGAAGGGGGGAGTGCGTTGGGGGGGAAGGGGGGAGTGCGTTGGGGGGGGAAGGGGGGAGTGCGTTGGGGGGGGAAGGGGGGAGAGCGTTGGGGGGGGAAGGGGGGAGAGCGTTGGGGGGGGAAGGGGGGAGTGCGTTGGGGGGGGAAGGGGGGAGTGCGTTGGGGGGGGAAGGGGGGAGTGCGTTGGGGGGGGAAGGGGGGAGTGCGTTGGGGGGGGAAGGGGGGAGTGCGTTGGGGGGGGAAGGGGGGAGTGCGTTGGGGGGGGAAGGGGGGAGTGCGTTGGGGGGGGAAGGGGGGAGTGCGTTGGGGGGGGAAGGGGGGAGTGCGTTGGGGGGGGAAGGGGGGAGTGCGTTGGGGGGGGAAGGGGGGAGTGCGTTGGGGGGGAAGGGGGGAGTGCGTTGGGGGGGGAAGGGGGGAGTGCGTTTGGGGGGGGACGGGGGGAGTGCGTTGGGGGGGGACGAGGGGAGTGCGTTGGGGGGGGAAGGGGGGAGTGCGTTGGGGGGGGAAGGGGGGAGTGCGTTGGGGGGGGAAGGGGGGAGTGCGTTGGGGGGGAAGGGGGGAGTGCGTTGGGGGGGAAGGGGGGAGTGCGTTGGGGGGGAAGGGGGGAGTGCGTTGGGGGGGGGGAAGGGGAGAGTGCGTTGGGGGGGGGAAGGGGGGAGTGCGTTGGGGGGGAAGGGGGGAGTGCGTTGGGGGGGAAGGGGGGAGTGCGTTGGGGGGGAAGGGGGGAGTGCGTTGGGGGGGAAGGGGGGAGTGCGTTGGGGGGGAAGGGGGGAGTGCGTTGGGGGGGAAGGGGGGAGTGCGTTGGGGGGAAGGGGGGAGTGCGTTGGGGGGAAGGGGGAGTGCGTTGGGGGGAAGGGGGGAGTGCGTTGGGGGGGAAGGGGGGAGTGCGTTGGGGGGGAAGGGGGGAGTGCGTTGGGGGGGAAGGGGGGAGTGCGTTGGGGGGGAAGGGGGGAGTGCGTTGGGGGGGAAGGGGGGAGTGCGTTGGGGGGGAAGGGGGGAGTGCGTTGGGGGGGAAGGGGGGAGTGCGTTGGGGGGGAAGGGGGAGTGCGTTGGGGGGAAGGGGGGAGTGCGTTGGGGGGGAAGGGGGGAGTGCGTTGGGGGGGAAGGGGGGAGTGCGTTGGGGGGGGAAGGGGGGAGTGCGTTGGGGGGGAAGGGGGAGTGCGTTGGGGGGGAAGGGGGGAGTGCGTTGGGGGGGAAGGGGGGAGTGCGTTGGGGGGAAGGGGGGAGTGCGTTGGGGGGGAAGGGGGGAGTGCGTTGGGGGGGAAGGGGGGAGTGCGTTGGGGGGGAAGGGGGGAGTGCGTTGGGGGGAAGGGGGGAGTGCGTTGGGGGGAAGGGGGGAGTGCGTTGGGGGGAAGGGGGGAGTGCGTTGGGGGGGAAGGGGGGAGTGCGTTGGGGGGGAAGGGGGGAGTGCGTTGGGGGGGAAGGGGGGAGTGCGTTGGGGGGAAGGGGGGAGTGCGTTGGGGGGGAAGGGGGAGGGAGTGCGTTGGGGGGGAAGGGGGAGTGCGTTGGGGGGGAAGGGGGAGTGCGTTGGGGGGGAAGGGGGGAGTGCGTTGGGGGGGAAGGGGGGAGGTGCGTTGGGGGGAAGGGGGGAGTGCGTTGGGGGGAAGGGGGAGTGCGTTGGGGGGAAGGGGGAGTGCGTTGGGGGGGAAGGGGGGAGTGCGTTGGGGGGAAGGGGGGAGTGCGTTGGGGGGGAAGGGGGGAGTGCGTTGGGGGGAAGGGGGGAGTGCGTTGGGGGGGAAGGGGGAGTGCGTTGGGGGGGAAGGGGGGAGTGCGTTGGGGGGGAAGGGGGGGAGTGCGTTGGGGGGGAAGGGGGGAGTGCGTTGGGGGGGAAGGGGGGAGTGCGTTGGGGGGGGAAGGGGGGAGTGCGTTGGGGGGGAAGGGGGGGAGTGCGTTGGGGGGGAAGGGGGGAGTGCGTTGGGGGGAAGGGGGGAGTGCGTTGGGGGGGAAGGGGGGAGTGCGTTGGGGGGAAGGGGGGAGTGCGTTGGGGGGGAAGGGGGGGTGCGTTGGGGGGAAGGGGGGAGTGCGTTGGGGGGGAAGGGGGGAGTGCGTTGGGGGGAAGGGGGGAGTGCGTTGGGGGGGAAGGGGGGAGTGCGTTGGGGGGGGAAGGGGGGGAGTGCGTTGGGGGGGAAGGGGGGAGTGCGTTGGGGGGAAGGGGGGAGTGCGTTGGGGGGGAAGGGGGGAGTGCGTTGGGGGGGAAGGGGGGAGTGCGTTGGGGGGGAAGGGGGAGTGCGTTGGGGGGGAAGGGGGGAGTGCGTTGGGGGGGAAGGGGGGAGTGCGTTGGGGGGAGATGGGGGGAGGTGCGTTGGGGGGGAAGGGGGAGTGCGTTGGGGGGGAAGGGGGGAGTGCGTTGGGGGGAAGGGGGAGTGCGTTGGGGGAAGGGGGGAGTGCGTTGGGGGGAAGGGGGGAGTGCGTTGGGGGGGAAGGGGGGGAGTGCGTTGGGGGGGAAGGGGGGAGTGCGTTGGGGGGGAAGGGGGGAGTGCGTTGGGGGGGAAGGGGGGAGTGCGTTGGGGGGAAGGGGGGAGTGCGTTGGGGGGGAAGGGGGGAGTGCGTTGGGGGGGGAAGGGGGAGTGCGTTGGGGGGAAGGGGGGAGTGCGTTGGGGGGAAGGGGGGAGTGCGTTGGGGGGGAAGGGGGGAGTGCGTTGGGGGGAAGGGGGGAGTGCGTTGGGGGGGAAGGGGGGAGTGCGTTGGGGGGGAAGGGGGGAGTGCGTTGGGGGGAAGGGGGGAGTGCGTTGGGGGGGAAGGGGGAGTGCGTTGGGGGGGAAGGGGGGAGTGCGTTGGGGGGGAAGGGGGGAGTGCGTTGGGGGGGAAGGGGGGAGTGCGTTGGGGGGGAAGGGGGGAGTGCGTTGGGGGGGAAGGGGGGAGTGCGTTGGGGGGGAAGGGGGGAGTGCGTTGGGGGGGAAGGGGGGAGTGCGTTGGGGGGGAAGGGGGGAGTGCGTTGGGGGGGGAAGGGGGGAGTGCGTTGGGGGGGAAGGGGGGAGTGCGTTGGGGGGGAAGGGGGAGTGCGTTGGGGGGGAAGGGGGGAGTGCGTTGGGGGGGAAGGGGGGAGTGCGTTGGGGGGGAAGGGGGGAGTGCGTTGGGGGGGAAGGGGGGAGTGCGTTGGGGGGGAAGGGGGGAGTGCGTTGGGGGGGAAGGGGGGAGTGCGTTGGGGGGGAAGGGGGAGTGCGTTGGGGGGGAAGGGGGGAGTGCGTTGGGGGGGAAGGGGGGAGTGCGTTGGGGGGGAAGGGGGGAGTGCGTTGGGGGGGAAGGGGGGAGTGCGTTGGGGGGGAAGGGGGAGTGCGTTGGGGGGAAGGGGGGAGTGCTGGACAGGGGGGAGTGAGTTGGGGGGGGACAGGGGGGGAGGAGTGCGTTGGGGGGGTAGGGGGAGTGCGTTGGGGGGGAAAGGGGGGAGTGCGTTGGGGGG
>NW_027594234.1:0-20310 GCF_964213995.1 Mustelus asterias | reverse complement strand
AGAGAGAGAGGCGCGAGAGAGAGAGGGCGCGAGAGAGAGAGGGCGCGAGAGAGAGAGGGGCGCGAGAGAGAGAAGGGCGCGAGAGAGAGAGGGGCGCGAGAGAGAGAGGGCGCGAGAGAGAGAGGGCGCGAGAGAGAGAGGGCGCGAGAGAGAGAGGGCGCGAGAGAGAGAGGGCGCGAGAGAGAGAGCGCGAGAGAGAGAGCGCGAGAGAGAGAGCGCGAGAGAGAGGGCGCGAGAGAGAGAGCGCGAGAGAGAGAGCGCGAGAGAGGAGAGAGCGCGAGAGAGAGGGCGCGAGAGAGAGAGCGCGAGAGAGAGAGCGCGAGAGAGTGAGCGCGAGAGAGAGAGCGCGAGAGAGAGAGCGCGAGAGAGAGAGCCGCGAGAGAGAGAGCGCGGAGAGAGAGAGCGCGAGAGAGAGAGGGCGCGAGAGAGAGAGAGGGCGAGAGAGAGAGGCGCGAGAGAGAGAGCGCGAGAGAGAGAGCGCGAGAGAGAGAGCGCGAGAGAGAGAGAGCGGAGAGAGAGAGCGCGAGAGAGAGAGCGCGAGAGAGAGAGCGCGCGAGAGAGAGAGCGCGAGAGAGAGCGCGAGAGAGAGCGCGCGAGAGAGAGCGCGAGAGAGAGAGCGCGAGAGAGAGAGCGCGAGAGAGAGAGCGCGAGAGATTGAGCGCGCAAGAGAGCGAGAGCGAACGAGAGAGCGAGAGCGAGCCCTCCCCGCTCTCCCCCGCGCCCTCCCGCCCGCCGGTCCCCTGCCCTCACACTCCCTCCGCCCTCCCTCACACTCCCTCCGCCCTCCCACACACTCCCTCCCGCCCTCACTCACACTCCCTCCCGCCCTCACTCACACTCCCTCCGCCCTCCCTCACACTCCCTCCGCCCTCCCTCACACTCCCTCCGCCCTCCCTCACACTCCCTCCGCCCTCCCTCACACTCCCTCGCCCCTCCCTCACACTCCCTCCGCCCTCCCTCACACTCCCTCCGCCCTCCCTCACACTCCCTCCGCCCTCCCTCACACTCCCTCCGCCCTCCCTCACACTCCCTCCGCCCTCCCTCACACTCCCTCCGCCCTCCCTCACACTCCCTCCGCCCTCCCTCACACTCCCTCCGCCCTCCCTCACACTCCCTCCGCCCTCCCTCACACTCCCTCCGCCCTCCCTCACACTCCCTCCGCCCTCCCTCCGCCCTCCCTCACTCTCTCCGCCCTCCCCTCACACTCCCTCCCGCCTTCCCTACACTCCCTCCGCCCTCCCTCACACTCCCTCCCGCCTTCCCTCACTTCCGCCCCACCGACACTCACTCCCCCCCCCCCCCCCGCCCTCTCCCCCAGCCAGCTGGTCCCACTGACGCAGCTCTTTAATTTATAACCAATCATTTCTAATTAAATCCTAACCAACATACCGGGTATTCTGGGTAATCCTCACTGTCAGACGTGTCGGAGATAAGGTTCCCCCTACAAAACAAACATTTTTAACAGCGACAGCACGGGGTTCGATACAGAGTAAAGCTCCCTCTCCACTGTCCCCATCAAACACTCCCAGGACAGGTACAGCACGGGGTTCGATACAGAGTAAAGTTCCCTCTCCACTGTCCCCATCAAACACTCCCAGGACAGGTACAGCACGGGGTTAGATACAGAGTAAAGCTCCCTCTACACTGTCCCCCATCAAACACTCCCAGGACAGGTACAGCACGGGGTTAGATACAGAGTAAAGCTCCCTCTACACTGTCCCCATCAAACACTCCCAGGACAGGTACAGCACGGGGTTAGATACAGAGTAAAGCTCCCTCTACACTGTCCCCCATCAAACACTCCCATGACAGGTACAGCACAGGGTTAGATACAGAGTAAAGCTCCCTCTACACTGTCCCCCATCAAACACTCCCAGGACAGGTACAGCACGGGGTTAGATACAGTGTAAAGCTCCCTCTACACTGTCCCCCATCAAACACTCCCAGGACAGGTACAGCACGGGGTTAGATACAGAGTAAAGCTCCCTCTACACTGTCCCCATCAAACACTCCCAGGACAGGTACAGCACGGGGTTAGATACAGAGTAAAGCTCCCTCTGCACTGTCCCCATCAAACACTCCCAGGACAGGTACAGCACGGGGTTAGATACAGAGTAAAGCTCCCTCTACACTGTCCCCATCAGACACTCCCAGGACAGGTACAACACGGGGTTAGATACAGAGTAAAGCTCCCTCTACACTGTCCCCCATCAAACACTCCCAGGACAGGTACAGCACGGGGTTAGATACAGAGTAAAGCTCCCTCTACACTGTCCCCCATCAAACACTCCAGGAGAGGTACAGCACGGGGTTAGATTCAGAGTAAAGCTACCTCTACACTGTCCCCATCAAACACTCACAGGACAGGTACAGCACAGGGTCAGATACAGAGTAAAGCTCCCTCTACACTGTCCCCATCAAACACTCCCAGGACAGGTACAGCACGGGGTGAGATACAGAGTAAAGCTCCCTCTACACTGTCCCCATCAAACACTCCCAGGACAGGTACAGCACGGGGTTAGATACAGAGTAAAGCTCCCTCTGCACTGTCCCCATCAAACACTCCCAGGACAGGTACAACACGGGGTTAGATACAGAGTAAAGCTCCCTCTACACTGTCCCCCATCAAACACTCCAGGAGATGTACAGCACTGGGTTAGATACAGAGTAAAGCTCCCTCTACACTGTCCCCATCAAACACTCCCAGGACAGGTACAGCACGGGGTTAGATACAGAGTAAAGCTCCCTCTACACAGTCCCCCTTCAAACACTCCCAGGACAGGTACAACACGGGGTTAGATACAGAGTAAAGCTCCCTCTACACTGTCCCCCCATCAAACACTCCCAGGACAGGTACAACACGGGGTTAGATACAGAGTAAAGCTCCCTCTACACAGTCCCCCTTCAAACACTCCCAGGACAGGTACTGCACGGGGTTAGATACAGAGTAAAGCTCCCTCTGCACTGTCCCCATCAAACACTCCCAGGACAGGTACAGCACGGGGTTAGATACAGAGTAAATCTCCCTCTACACTGTCCCCATCAAACACTCCCAGGACAGGTACAACACGGGGTTAGATACAGAGTAAAGCTCCCTCTACACTGTCCCCATCAAACACTCCCAGGACAGGTACAGCATGGGGTTAGATACAGAGTAAATCTCCCTCTACACTGTCCCCATCAAACACTCCCAGGACAGGTACAGCACGGGGTTAGATACAGAGTAAAGCTCCCTCTACACTGTCCCCATCAAACACTCCCAGGACAGGTACAGCACGGGGTTAGATACAGAGTAAAGCTCCCTCTACACTGTCCCCATCAAACACTCCCAGGACAGGTACAACACGGGGTTAGATACAGAGTAAAGCTCCCTCTACACTGTCCCCATCAAACACTCCCAGGACAGGTACAGCATGGGGTTAGGTACAGAGTAAATCTCCCTCTACACTGTCCCCATCAAACACTCCCAGGACAGGTACAACACGGGGTTAGATACAGAGTAAAGCTCCCTCTACACTGTCCCCATCAAACACTCCCAGGACAGGTACAACACGGGGTTAGATACAGAGTAAAGCTCCCTCTACACTGTCCCCATCAAACACTCCCAGGACAGGTACAGCATGGGGTTAGATACAGAGTAAATCTCCCTCTACACTGTCCCCATCAAACACTCCCAGGACAGGTACAACACGGGGTTAGATACAGAGTAAAGCTCCCTCTACACTGTCCCCATCAAACACTCCCAGGACAGGTACAACACGGGGTTAGATACAGAGTAAAGCTCCCTCTACACTGTCCCCATCAAACACTCCCAGGACAGGTACAGCACGGGGTTAGATACAGAGTAAAGCTCCCTCTACACTGTCCCCATCAAACACTCCCAGGACAGGTACAGCACGGGGTTAGATACAGAGTAAAGCTCCCTCTACACTGTCCCCATCAAACACTCCCAGGACAGGAACAGCACGGGGTTAGATACAGAGTAAAGCTCCCTCTACACTGTCCCCATCAAACACTCCCAGGACAGGTACAACACGGGGTTAGATACAGAGTAAAGCTCCCTCTACACTGTCCCCGTCAAACACTCCCAGGACAGGTACAGCACGGGGTTAGATACAGAGTAAAGCTCCCTCTACACTGTCCCCATCAAACACTCCCAGGACAGGAACAGCACGGGGTTAGATACAGAGTAAAGCTCCCTCTACACTGTCCCCATCAAACACTCCCAGGACAGGTACAGCACGGGGTTAGATACAGAGTAAAGCTCCCTCTACACTGTCCCCCCATCAAACACTCCCAGGACAGGTACAGCACGGGGTTAGATACAGAGTAAAGCTCCCTCTACACTGTCCCCCCATCAAACACTCCCAGGACAGGTACAGCACGGGGTTAGATAGAGTAAATCTCCCTCTACACTGTCCCCATCAAACACTCCCAGGACAGGTACAACACGGGGTTAGATACAGAGTAAAGCTCCCTCTACGCTGTCCCCATCAAACACTCCCAGGACAGGTACAGCATGGGGTTAGATACAGAGTAAATCTCCCTCTACACTGTCCCCATCAAACACTCCCAGGACAGGTACAGCACGGGGTTAGATACAGAGTAAAGCTCCCTCTACACTGTCCCCATCAAACACTCCCAGGACAGGTACAGCACGTGGTTAGATACAGAGTAAAGCTCCCTCTACACTGTCCCCCCATCAAACACTCCCAGGACAGGTACAGCATGGGGTTAGATACAGAGTAAAGCTCCCTCTACACTGTCCCCATCAAACACTCCCAGGACAGGTACAGCATGGGGTTAGATACAGAGTAAATCTCCCTCTACACTGTCCCCATCAAACACTCCCAGGACAGGTACAACACGGGGTTAGATACAGAGTAAAGCTCCCTCTACACTGTCCCCATCAAACACTCCCAGGACAGGTACAACACGGGGTTAGATACAGAGTAAAGCTCCCTCTACACTGTCCCCATCAAACACTCCCAGGACAGGTACAACACGGGGTTAGATACAGAGTAAAGCTCCCTCTACACTGTCCCCATCAAACACTCCCAGGACAGGTACAGCATGGGGTTAGATACAGAGTAAATCTCCCTCTACACTGTCCCCATCAAACACTCCCAGGACAGGTACAACACGGGGTTAGATACAGAGTAAAGCTCCCTCTACACTGTCCCCATCAAACACTCCCAGGACAGGTACAGCACGGGGTTAGATACAGAGTAAAGCTCCCTCTACACTGTCCCCATCAAACACTCCCAGGACAGGTACAGCACGGGGTTAGATACAGAGTAAAGCTCCCTCTACACTGTCCCCATCAAACACTCCCAGGACAGGTACAGCACGGGGTTAGATACAGAGTAAAGCTCCCTCTACACTGTCCTCATCAAACACTCCCAGGACAGGTACAACACGGGGTTAGATACAGAGTAAAGCTCCCTCTACACTGTCCCCATCAAACACTCCCAGGACAGGTACAGCACGGGGTTAGATACAGAGTAAAGCTCCCTCTACACTGTCCCCATCAAACACTCCCAGGACAGGTACAGCACGGGGTTAGATACAGAGTAAAGCTCCCTCTACACTGTCCTCATCAAACACTCCCAGGACAGGTACAACACGGGGTTAGATACAGAGTAAAGCTCCCTCTACACTGTCCCAAACATACTCCTCGTGTCTGAATTGAGTGGGAACGAATAGACACAGACTCAGTTGCACAGTACATTGTAGATTTTAAGGGTTTTAGTATAAAATGACTTGTATTCATAGAATGAATCAGGCAGAAAACCTGGTGGTTTAACGAGAAAAATAAACAAGCAGAAGAGAGAAGACGTGGTGTTGGGATGAAGCTTTAGTCCTGTCGGGAGTTTGACCCGACCAGAAACGGATCACATTGCCTCAGACTGGACAAAGTGAAATCCTCCAGGTTGGCTCAGCGAAGAATAACGGAGAGTGTGTTGAACAGGAACTTTGTCGAGATGAGGGGTGGTGCCAGCTGCATGAAGTCGGTTTTTACCGTCAGGACAAGGTGCTGGCATCCCATCCTATCCTGCGACTGATGGGGAGGCCCATCTCCTGTGGGAAAGGGCAGATTGCAGAGGTTGGAGATGGAGCCCCGGTTGCCTTTTTGACCGGTGGGGGTGCACGGGATTGCAGATTTTCTGTGACTGATGTTTCGATGCAAGAGACTGCAAATGCCATCTTCGATTCCGTGGAAAAGTATTCAAAGTTACCGGAACAGGATTGCCGGATTTCTTAACCAGGCTGCTGAAATCTGGTACAACATCAGGACAGAATATTCCAGGGATATTCCTGCCCAAGGGTGAGGCTCCAGATGGACAGAGGACAACGGATTCCGCAAGGATAATTAGAGGGGTCACAAAGGGACTGGGACAATTCGGAAAAGCAAAACAAACACAGCATTCCAATATTAATGCAGACGGATTTCAGGACTGCCTGAGTCACTTACCCATCCTCTGTGTGACTCTGTCTGGCTCGCTTCGCAAGATGCTCCTCCTCATAGTCCACCAACTCTCTTCTGACAGATCGATACACTGCAGGTCAGTAAAACATACCCGATTGGCTGGGAACTCAAGGTGCCACAACAAACAATAAGACAACTGGCCTAAACTTCAGTTCCAGAAAGCTCCCAATTCTTTAATAAACTCACTGCAGCTATTGCAATTTATGCAGCTCTGAGAAACTTTAACGAACCACAACTGGGAATACAACAGGAAATAGACCGAGAAACATTAATTAACCACAACTGGAAATACACCAGGAAATAGACCGAGAAACGTTAACAAACCAGAACTAGAAATACACCAGGAAATAGACCGAGAAACGTTAACTAACCAGAGCTGGAAATACACCAGGAAATAGACCGAGAAACATTAACTAACCAGAACTGGAAATACACCAGGAAATAGACCGAGAAACATTAACTAACCACAACTAGAAATACACCAGGAAATAGACCGAGAAACATTAATTAACCACAACTAGAAATACACCAGGAAATAGACCGAGAAACATTAACTAACCACAACAGGAAATACACCAGGAAATAGACCGAGAAACATTAACTAACCAGAACTAGAAATACACCAGGAAATAGACCGAGAAACGTTAACTAACCAGAACTGGAAATACACCAGGAAATAGACCGAGAAACGTTAACTAACCAGAACTAGAAATACACCAGGAAATAGACCGAGAAACATTAACTAACCACAACTAGAAATACACCAGGAAATAGACCGAGAAACATTAATTAACCACAACTAGAAATACACCAGGAAATAGACCGAGAAACATTAACTAACCACAACTGGAAATACACCAGGAAATAGACCGAGAAACATTAACGAACCACAACTAGAAATACACCAGGAAATAGACCGAGAAACATTAACTAACCAGAACTGGAAATACACCAGGAAATAGACCGAGAAACATTAACTAACCACAACTGGAAATACACCAGGAAATAGACCGAGAAACATTAACTAACCACAACTAGAAATACACCAGGAAATAGACCGAGAAACATTAACTAACCAGAACTGGAAATACACCAGGAAATAGACCGAGAAACATTAACTAACCACAACTAGAAATACACCAGGAAATAGACCGAGAAACATTAACTAACCACAACTAGAAATACACCAGGAAATAGACCGAGAAACATTAACTAACCACAACTAGAAATACACCAGGAAATAGACTGAGAAACATTAACTAACCACAACTAGAAATACACCAGGAAATAGACCGAGAAACATTAACTAACCACAACAGGAAATACACCAGGAAATAGACCGAGAAACATTAACTAACCACAACTAGAAATACACCAGGAAATAGACCGAGAAACATTAACTAACCAGAACTAGAAATACACCAGGAAATAGACCGAGAAACATTAACTAACCACAACTAGAAATACACCAGGAAATAGACCGAGAAACATTAACTAACCACAACTAGAAATACACCAGGAAATAGACCGAGAAACATTAACTAACCACAACTGGAAATACACCAGGAAATAGACCGAGAAACATTAACTAACCACAACAGGAAATACACCAGGAAATAGACCGAGAAACATTAACTAACCACAACTGGAAATACACCAGGAAATAGACCGAGAAACATTAACTAACCACAACTGGAAATACACCAGGCAATAGACCGAGAAACATTAACTAACCACAACTAGAAATACACCAGGAAATAGACCGAGAAACATTAACTAACCACAACTAGAAATACACCAGGAAATAGACCGAGAAACATTAACTAACCACAACTGGAAATACACCAGGCAATAGACCGAGAAACATTAACTAACCACAACTAGAAATACACCAGGAAATAGACCGAGAAACATTAACTAACCACAACTAGAAATACACCAGGCAATAGACCGAGAAACATTAACTAACCAGAACTAGAAATACACCAGGAAATAGACCGAGAAACATTAACTAACCACAACTGGAAATACACCAGGCAATAGACCGAGAAACATTAACTAACCACAACTAGAAATACACCAGGAAATAGACCGAGAAACATTAACTAACCACAACTAGAAATACACCAGGAAATAGACTGAGAAACATTAACTAACCACAACTAGAAATACACCAGGAAATAGACCGAGAAACATTAACTAACCACAACAGGAAATACACCAGGAAATAGACCGAGAAACATTAACTAACCACAACTGGAAATACACCAGGAAATAGACCGAGAAACATTAACTAACCACAACTAGAAATACACCAGGAAATAGACCGAGAAACATTAACTAACCACAACTGGAAATACACCAGGCAATAGACCGAGAAACATTAACTAACCACAACTAGAAATACACCAGGAAATAGACCGAGAAACATTAACTAACCACAACTAGAAATACACCAGGAAATAGACCGAGAAACATTAACTAACCACAACTGGAAATACACCAGGCAATAGACCGAGAAACATTAACTAACCACAACTAGAAATACACCAGGAAATAGACCGAGAAACATTAACTAACCACAACTAGAAATACACCAGGAAATAGACCGAGAAACATTAACTCACCACAACAAAAATTATCAGAATAGTAACAAAAATTGAAGCAAAGAGATTGTTTTACAGGCAGTTTGAAAAGGAGAGAGAGAGCGAGGAGTTCCAGAGTTTCCAGCTGGGCAGCAAATTGTGCAGCAAGGGAAAGTCAGGGATAAGAACATAAGAACTAGGAGCAGGATTAGGCCATCTGGCCCCTCGAGCCTGCTCTGCCATTCAGTAAGATCATGGCTGATCTTTTCATGGACTCAGCTCCACTTACCCGCCCGCTCACCATAACCCTTAATTCCTTTACTGTTCAAAAATCTATCTATCCTTGCCTTAAAAACATTCAATGAGGTAGCCTCAACTGCTTCAGTGGGCAGGGAATTCCACAGATTCACAACCCTTTGTGTGAAGAAGTTCCTCCTCAACTCAGTCCTAAATCTGCTTCCCCTTATTTTGAGGTCATGCCCCCTAGTTCTAGTTTCACCTGCCTGTGGAAACAACTTCCCTCCTTCTATCTTATCTATTCCCTTCATAATCTTATATGTTTCTCTTAGATCTCCCCTCATTCTTCTGAATTCCAGTGAGTATAGCCCCAGTCTACTCGGTCTCTCCTCATAATCCAACCCTCTCAACACCGGAATCAACCTCCTGAATCTCCTCTGCACCCCCTCCAGTGCCAGTATATCCCTTCTCAAGTAAGGAGACCAAAACTGTACACAGTACTCCAGGTGTGGCCTCACCAGCACCTTATACAGCTGCAACATAACCTCGCTGTTTTTAAACTCCATCCCTCTAGCAATGAAGGACAAAATTCCATTTGCCTTCTTAATTACCTGCTGCACCTGCAAACCAACTCCTTGAGATTCCTGCACAAGGACACCCAGGTCCCTCTACACAGCAGCATGCTGCAATTTTTTACCATTTAAATAATAGTCCATTTTGCTGTTATTCCTACCAAAATGGATGACCTGACATTTGCCAACATTATACTCCATCTGCCAGACCCTCACCCATTCAATTAGATTATCTATATCCCTTTGCAGACTTTCAGCGTCCTCTGCACACTTTGCTCTTCCACTCATCTTAGTGTCATCTGTGAACTTCGACACACTGCACTTGGTCCCCAACTCCTAATCATCTTTTGATTTGATTTATTGTCACATGTATTAACATAGTGAAAAGTATTGTTTCTTGCGCACTATGCAAAGCATACTGTTCATAGAGAAGGAAACGAGAGAGTGCAGAATGTAATGTTACAGTCATGGCTAGGGTGTAGAGAAAGATCAACTTAATGCGAGGTAAGTCCATTCAAAAGTCTGACGGCAGCAGGGAAGAAGCTGGTCTTGAGTCGGTTGGTTCGTGACCTCAGACTTTTGTATCTTTTTCCCGAAGGAAGAAGGTGGAAGAGAGAATGTCCGGGGTGCGTGGGGTCCTGAATTATGCTGGCTGCTTTGCCAAGGCAGCGGGAAGTGTAGACAGAGTCAATGGATGGGAGGCTGGTTTGCATGATGGATTGGGCTACATTCCCGACCTTTCGTAGTTCCTTGCGGTCTTGGGCAGAGCAGGAGCCATACCAAGCTGTGATACAACCAGAAAGAATGGTTTCTATGGTGCATCTGTAAAAGTTGGTGAGAGTCATAGCTGACATGCCAAATTTCCTTAGTCTTCTGAGAAAGTAGAGGCGTTGGTGGGTTTTCTTAACTATAGTGTCAGCATGGGGGGACCAGGATAGGTTGTTGGTGATCTGGACACGTAAAAACTTGAAGCTCTCGACCCTTTCTACTTCGTCCCCGTTGATGTAGACAGGGGCATGTTCTCCTTTACGCTTCCTGAAGTCGATGACAATCTCCTTCATTTTGTTGACATTGAGGGAGAGATTATTGTCGCTGCACCAGTTCACCAGATTCTCTATCTCATTCCTGTACTCTGTCTCGTCATTGTTTGAGATCCGACCCATTGCGGTGGTATCGTCAACAAACTTGAAAATCGAATTGGAGGGGAATTTGGCCACACAGGTAGGGTGTATAAGGAGTATAGTAGGGGGCTGAGAACACAGCCTTGTGGGGCACTGGTGTTGAGGATGATCATGGAGGAGGTGTTGTTGCCTATCCTTACTGATTGTGGTCTGTGAGTTCGGAAGTTCAGGCTCCAGTCGCAGAGGGAGGAGCCGAGGCCCAGGTCACAGAGTTTGGAGATGAGTTTCGTGGAAATAATACTGTTGAAGGCTGAGCTGCAGTTAATGAATAGGAGTCTGACATAAGTGTTATCTAGATGTTCCAGGGTTGAATGCAGGGCCAGGGAGATGGCGGCCGCTGTGGACCTGTTGCGGCGGTTGGCGAACTGTAGTGGATCCAGGTAGTCCGGAAGGCAGGAATTGATTCGTGCCATGACTAACTTTTCCAAGCACTTCATAATGATGGATGTCAGTATGTAAATCGTAAACAATTGCGGTCCCAACACTGATCCCTGAGGCACACCACTAGTCACTGATCGCCAACCAGAAAAACACCCATTACAGGATATATGAGCATTTAGAGAGGTTTAGTATGCTCAAGAATACTCAGCATGGCTTTGTCAAAGGCAGATCGTGCCTTACGAGCCTGGTGGAGTTCTTCGAAAATGTGACTAAACACATTGACGAAGGGAAAGCGGTAGATGTGGTTTATATGGATTTTAGCAAGGCCTTCGATAAGGTCCCCCATGCAAGGCTTCTAGAAAAAGTGAGAGGGCATGGGATCCAAGGGGCTGCTGCCCTGTGGATCCAGAACTGGCTTGCCCAAAGGAGGCAGAGAGTGGGTATAGATGGGTCTTTTTCTAAATGGAGGTCGGTCACCAGTGGTGTGCCCCAGGGATCTGTTCTGGGACCCTTGCTGTTTGTCATTTTCATAAATGACCTGGATGAGGAAGCGGAGGGATGGGTTGGTAAGTTTGCCGACGACACGAAGGTTGGTGGGGCTGTGGATAGTCTGGAGGGATGTCAGAAGTTACAGAGGGACATAGATAGGATGCAAGACTGGGCGGACAAGTGGCAGATGGACTTCAACCCAGATAAATGCGTCGTGGTCCATTTTGGTCGGTCAAATGGGATGAAGGAGTACAATATAAAGGGAAAGACTCTTAGTACTGTAGAGGATCAGAAGGACCTTGGGGTCCGGGTCCATAGGACTCTGAAATCGGCCCCGCAGGTGGAGGAGGTGGTTAAGAAGGCGTATGGTGTGCTGGCCTTCATCAATCGAGGGATAATGATGCAGCTATATAAGACCCTCGTCAGACCCCACTTGGAGTACTGTGCTCAGTTCTGGTCGCCTCACTATAGGAAGGATGTGGAAAAGATTGAAAGTGTGCAGAAGAGATTTACAAGGATGTTGCCTGGATTGAGTGTAATGCCTTATGAGGATAGGCTGAGGGAGCTCGGTCTTTTCTCCTTGGAGAGACGAAGGATGAGAGGAGACCTAATAGAGGTGTATAAGATGTTGAGAGGCATAGATCGGGTGGACTCTCAGAGGCTTTTTCCCAGGGTGGAAATGTCTGCTACGAGAGGACACAGGTTTAAGGTGCTGGGGGGTAGGTACAGGGGAAATGTTAGGGGTAGGTTTTTCACACAGAGGGTGGTGGGCGAGTGGAATCGGCTGCCGTCAATGGTGGTGGAGACGAACTCAATAGGGTCTTTTAAGAGACTCCTGGATGAGTACATGGAGCGTAATAGGATGGAGGGTTATAGGTAGGTCTAGAAGGTAGGGATATGTTCAGCACAACTTGTGGGCCGAAGGGCCTGTTTGTGCTGTAGTTTTCTATGTTTCTTACCTCCACTCTTTGCTTTGTGCTCGTTAACCAATCCACTATCCATGCTAATACATTACCCGTAACACCGTACACCTTTATCTTATGTAGCAGTCTTTGGTGCGGCACCTTGTCAAATGCCTTCTGGAAATCCAGTTACACCAAATCCACAGGTTCCCCATTGTCCACTGTACATGTAATGTTCTCAAAGAATTCCACCAAATTAGTCAAACATGACCTGCCCTTCATGAACCCATGCTGCGTCTTACCAATGGGACAATTTATATCCAGATGTCTCGCTATCTCTTCCTTGATGATAGATTCAAGCATTTTCCCGACTACAGAAGTTAAGCTAACCGGCCTATAGTTACCTGCCTTTTGTCTATCTCCTTTTTTAAACAGTGGCGTCACATTTGCTGTTTTCCAATCTGCGGGAAACACCCCAGAGTCCAGCGAATTTTGGTAAATTACCACTAGTGCATTTGCAATTTCTCCCACCATCTCTTTCAGTACCCTGGGACACATTCCATCAGGGCCAGGAGACTTGTCTACCTTTAGCCCCATTAACTTGCCCAACACTACCTCTTTCATGATAATGATAGTTTCTAGGTTCTCACCTGCCATAGCCTTCCTGTCATCAATTTTTGGCATGTTATTTGTGTCTTCCACTGTGAAGACCGACACAAAATACCTGTTCAATGCCTCAGCTATTTTCTCATTTCCAGTTATTACATCCCCTTTCTCATCCTCTAAAGGACCAATGTTTACTTTAGCCACTCTTTTTCATTTTATATATTTGTAGAAACTTTTGCCGTCTGTTTTTATATTCTGAGCGAGTTTACTCTATAATCCATCTTACTTTTCTTTATTGCTTTTTTTTGTGGCTTTCTGTTGACCTTTAAAGATTTCCCAATCATCCAGTTTCCCACTAATCTTTGCCACTTTGTATGCATTTTCTTTCAATTTGATCCCTCCTTTATTTCCTTAGATATCCATGGCTGATTATCTCCTTTTCTACAGTCCTTCCTTATCACTGGTATATACTTTTGCTGAGCACTGTGAAAGATCGCTTTGAAAGTCCTCCACTGTTCCTCAATTGTCCCACCATAAAGTCTTTGCTCCCAGTCTACCTTAGCCAATTCCTCCCTCATCCCTTTGTAGCCTCCTTTGTTTCAGCACAAGACACTGGCATTGGATTTTAGCTTCTCACGCTCCATCTGTATTTTAAATTCAACCATCGTTTCTTCCGAGAGGATCCCTAACTGCAAGATCATTAATTATTCCTGTCTCATTACACAGGACCAGATCTAAGATAGCTTGCTCCCTCGTAGGTTCCATTACATACTGTTCAAGGAAGCTATCGCGGATACATTCTATGAACTCCTCCTCGAGGCTGCCTTGACCGACCTGGTTTGACCATTTGACATGTAGATTAAAATCCCCCATGATAATTGCTGTACCATTTTTACATGCATCAGTTATTTCTTTGTTTATTTCTCGCCCCACCGTGATGTTATTATTTGGTGCCTGTAGACTATGCCTATCAGTGAGATTTTCTCCTATTTCTAATTTCCACCCAAATGGATTCAACCTTTTTTTCCATAGAATCTATATCATCTCTCACTACCGCCCTGATGTGGAGGTTTGCAGAATTCAGATCTCAGGCTTGATCCTCAGTCTGGGCTGGTTCAGATGCCTGAGCCCCGAAGCCAGCACTGAAGTTAGCCCCGGTGCTGGAGGAGGTTTCAATTGACATGGGTTCACCTTCCTGTTCTCCATCCAGTGAGCCAGCTGAGGGGAGGTATAGGACTTATCTTCCCAAGCAGCCTCTCAGCCACTTTAGGAGCAAGATAACCCTCCGTGGCTCCACTCACACACACACACGGAGAGCGGTGGCCACCGTCTGCAGACCTCAGAGCCGCTGGGAAACTAGCAAATTCAAACGGAGGCAGTGAGAAGCAGCAATCTTACCAGAGAGATCTGTGGAGCCCGAGGACGCAGCAAGAGCCCTCCCACACTCACCTCTATCCACCTGGATCCTGAAGGCATGCTTCTTCCTGCGGCCATAGTCAGAGCTATGTGGAGGAGACAGAAACATTTACATTGTCTAAACTCTCAATTCAGAAACATGGTCAAATAACTGCATTGACAGTAAACCCAGAATCGGCGAGAATATTCTTCCAATAAACATGATCAGGGCAGATTTTCACTTAACACAACTATCTGGTAAGGATGTAAATGGAAAGTGGGAGGCATCTTGCCTCCCGGACATCCACATCTGTGAGGGGTGTGTCGAGCTGCGGTTCCTGAGGGACCGTGTTAGGGAGCTGGAACTACAGCTCGAGGATCTTAGGCTGATGAGGGAGAATGAGGAGGTGATAGACAAGAGCTATCATCAGGTGGTCACACCAGGGCCACGGGAGGAGGCCAAGTGGGTGACGGCCAGGAAGGGTAAGGCTAGGGTGGTTGAGAGCACCCCGGTGGATTTGCCCCTGCACAACAAGTACTCCTGCTTGAGTACTGTTGGGGGGGACAGCCCGCCTGGGGGAAGCAGCAGTGGCCGTGTCTCTGCAGTGGAGTCCAGCCCTGTAACTCAGAGGGATAAGGAAAAGAGGAGGAAGGCGGTATTAATCGGGGACTCGATGGTGAAGGGGACAGACAGGCGTTTCTGCGGAGGTAGGCGGGATTCTCGCATGGTGGTCTGCCTCCCTGGGGCCGGGATCCAGGATGTCGCTAGTCGCGTCCCGGAAATCCTGAGGTGGGAGGGAGAGGAGCCTGAGGTAGCGGTACATATTGGTACCGCTGATGTGGGTAGGAAGGGAGAAGGGGTCGTGAAAAGGGAGTACAGGGAATTAGGGAGACAGCTGAGAAAGAGGAAAGCAAAGATAGTAATCTCAGGATTACTGCCTGTGCCACGGGAAGGTGAGGGCAGGAATGGAGTGAGGTGGAGGATGAATGTGTGGCTGAGGGACTGGTGCAGGGGGCAGGGATTCAGGTTCCTGGACCATTGGGACCTCTTTAGGGGCAGGGGTGATCTGTATACAAAAAACGGGTGGAACTTGAACCACACGGGGACCAATATCCTGGCCGGTAGGTTGGCTAAGGCTACTGGGGAGAATTTAAACTAGATAGGTTGGGGGGAGGGGAGCTAGAAGAGTTGACTAGGATCAAGGAACTAATTGATGGGGGGGAGGATGCAGGGGTAAGGGGAATTACAAAATTAATGGTAGAGGAGAGGGTGCAAGTGAATGAAGGCGGTAATTTAGATAAGGGAGTAGAGGGAGAGGGTGTTCGCGACTCATCAAAGCGGGTCCAGATAAAAGCTGGAATAAGGACACTTTGCCTGAATGCACGAAGCATTCGGAACAAGGTGAATGAGTTGATGGTGCAAATCAGCACAAGTGGGTACGATCTAGTGGCCATTACAGAAACGTGGCTGAAAGGTGACCAGGACTGGGAGATGAATATCCAGGGGTATCAGGCGTTTAGGAAGAATAGACAGGAAGGAAAAGGTGGTGGGGTCGCGCTATTAATAAGAGATAATATCAGGGTAGTACTGAGGGATGACATAGGCTCTGAGGAACAAAACGTGGAATCGTTATGGGTAGAGATGAGGAATAGTAGAGGGAGAAAGACACTAGTAGGTGTGGTATATAGGCCCCCAAATAATAATGTTGAGGTGGGGAGGGCTATAAACAAGCAGATAAGGGATGCGTGTAAAAACGGAACGGCAATAATCATGGGGGACTTCAACATGCACATTGACTGGCAGACTCAAGTCGGTAAGGGTGGAATGGAGGAAGAGTTCTTAGAATGCTGTCGGGATAGTTTCCTTGAACAGCATGTTACGGAACCGACGAGGGAACGAGCTATTTTGGATCTGGTATTGTGTAACGAGGTAGGTAGAATTAAGGATCTTATTGTGAAGGACCCTCTTGGGTCTAGTGACCACAATATGGTCAAATTTCTGATTCAGATGGAAGAGGAGAAAGTTTGGTCTCAAACCAGTGTCCTCTGTTTGAACAGAGGGAAATATGATAGGATGAGGGATGAATTGGCTAAGGTAGACTGGGAGAGCAGGCTGGCAGGTAGGATAGCTGAGGAACAGTGGAGGATTTTTAAGGAGATCCTTTTCAGTTCTCAGCAAAAATATATTCCAGCAAAAAACAAGGATTGTAAGAAAAGGGAGAACCAGCCGTGGATAACGAAGGAAATAAAGGAGAGTATTAAAATAAAAACAGCTGCGTACAGAGTGGCCAAAAATAGTGGAGAAACAAGTGATTGGGAAAAATTTAAGAAACAACAAAGAGAGACGAAGAAAGCGATAAAGAAAGGAAGGATAGACTATGAAGCTAGGCTAGCAATTAATATAAAAAATGATAGTAAAAGTTTTTATAAATATATAAAAAGGAATAGAGTGGCTAGAGTGAATGTTGGACCCTTGGAGGACGAGAGGGGGGAGTTAATAGTGGGAAATGAGGATATGGCGGAGTCTTTAGATAAGTTTTTTGTGTCGGTCTTCACGGTGGAGGACACAAATAGTATGCCAAATATTAATGATAGAGGGTTGGCAGCAGGAGAAATACTTAATACAATTAATGTTACCAGAGAGGCAGTGCTGGGTAGACTAATGGGACTGAAGGTGGATAAGTCCCCGGGTCCGGATGGAATGCATCCCAGGGTATTGAAAGAAATGTCAGAGGTAATAGTGGATGCGTTAGTGATTATTTATCAAAACTCGTTGCATTCTGGGGTAGTGCCGGTTGATTGGAAAACGGCTAATGTTACGCCGCTGTTTAAAAAAGGAAGGAGACAAAAGGCGGGTAACTATAGGCCGGTCAGCTTAACGTCTGTAGTAGGGAAAATGCTGGAATCCATTATTAAAGAGGAGATAGCAGGGCATCTGGATAGAAATGGTTCGATCAATCAGACGCAGCATGGATTCATGAGGGGAAAGTCGTGCTTGACGAACATGTTGGATTTTTATGAAGATGTGACTAGGGCGGTTGATGGAGGAGAACCGGTGGATGCGGTGTTTTTGGATTTCCAAAAGGCGTTTGATAAGGTGCCCCATAAAAGGCTGCTGAAGAAGATTAGGGCACATGGAGTTGGGGGTAGTGTGTTAAAGTGGATTGGGGACTGGCTATCCGACAGGAAGCAAAGAGTCGGAATAAATGGGTGTTTTTCCGGTTGGAGGAAGGTAACTAGTGGCGTGCCGCAGGGATCGGTACTCGGGCCGCAACTGTTTACCATTTATATAGATGATCTGGAGGAGGGGACGGAGTGTAGGGTAACGAAGTTTGCAGACGACACAAAGATAAGTGGAAAAGTGAATCGTGTGGAGGACGGAGAAGATCTGCAGAGAGATTTGGACAGGCTGAGTGAGTGGGCGAGGATATGGCAAATGGAGTATAACGTTGAGAAATGCGAGGTTATACACTTTGGAGGAAATAATAACAAATGGGATTACTATCTCAATGGAAACAAATTAAAACATGCTACCGTGCAAAGGGACCTGGGGGTCCTTGTGCATGAGACGCAAAAGCCCAGTCTGCAGGTACAACAGGTGATCAAGAAGGCAAATGGGATGTTGGCCTATATCGCGAGGGGGATAGAATATAAAAGCAGGGATGTCTTGATGCACCTGTACAGGGCATTGGTGAGGCCGCAGCTGGAATACTGTGTGCAGTATTGGTCCCCTTATATGAGGAAGGATATATTGGCATTGGAGGGAGTGCAGAGAAGGTTCACCAGGTTGATACCGGAGATGAGGGGTTTGGATTATGAGGAGAGGCTGAGGAGATTGGGTTTGTACTCGTTGGAGTTTAGAAGGATGAGGGGGGATCTTATGGAGACTTATAAGATAATGCGGGGGCTGGATAGGGTGGAGGCGGAGAGATTGTTTCCACTTAGTAAGGAAGTTAAAACTAGAGGACACAGCCTCAAAATAAAGGGGGGTCGGTTTAAGACAGAGTTGAGGAGGAACCTCTTCTCCCAGAGGGTGGTGAATCTCTGGAATTCTCTGCCCACTGAGGTGGTGGAGGCTACCTCGCTGAATATGTTTAAAGCGCGGATGGATGGATTCCTGATCGGTAAGGGAATTAAGGGTTATGGGGATCAGGCGGGTAAGTGGTACTGATCCACGTCAGATCAGCCATGATCTTATTGAATGGCGGGGCAGGCTCGAGGGGCTAGATGGCCTACTCCTGCTCCTATTTCTTATGTTCTTATGTTCAAAGGAGAAATTTTGAGAGTGCAGAGTTTGTATGTTCCTGTCAGGATCAAAGGCAAAGTAAATAGGAATAAGGAGCCTTGGTTCTCGAGGGAGATTGTAACACTGATTAAGAGGAAGAGAGAGTTGTATGAAATGTACAGGCAGCAAGGAACAGATCAGATGCTCGAGGAGTATAAAAAGTGCAAGAAGCTACTTAAGAGGGAAATCAGGAGGGCTAAAAGAAGACATGAGGTTGCTTTGGCAGACAGAGTGAAGGAAAATCCAAAGAGCTTCAATAGGTATGTTAGGAGCAAAAGGATAGTGAGGGATAAAATTGGTCCTCTTGAAGACCAGAGTGGTAGACTGTGTATGGAACCAAAAGAGATGGGGGAGATACTAAATGGTTTTTTTGCATCCGTATTTACTGAGGAAACGGGCATGGAGTCTACGGAAATAGGGCAAACTGGTAGGGAGGCCATGGAACCTTTACAGATTAAAGGGGAGGAGGTGCTCGCTGTCTTGAGGCAAATCAGAGTGGATAAATCCCCAGGACCGGACAGGGTATTCCCACGGACCTTGAGGGAAGCTAGTGTTGAACTTGCAGGAGCCCTGGCAGACATATTTAAAATGTCAGTATTCACGGGGGAGGTGCCGGATGATTGGAGGGTGGCTCATGTTGTTCCGTTGTTTAAAAAAGGTTCCAAAAGAAATCCGGGAAATTATAGGCAGTAAGTTTGACGTCGGTGGTGGGCAAGTTATTGGAAGGTGTGATAAGGGATAGGATCTACAAATATTTGGATAGACAGGGACTTATTAGGGAGAGTCAACATGGCTTTGTGCGTGGTAGGTCATGTTTGGCCAATCTATTAGAGTTTTTCAAGGAGGTTACCAGGAAAGTGGATGAAGGGAAGGCGGTGGATGTTGTCTACCTGGATTTCAGCAAGGCCTTTGACAAGGTCCCTCATGGGAGGTTAGTTAGGAAGGTTCAGTCGCTGGGTATACATGGAGAGGTAATAAATTGGAATAGACACTGGCTCAATGGAAGAAGCCAGAGAGTGGTTGTGGAGGATTGCTTCTCTGAGTGGAGGCCTGTGACTAGTGGTGTGCCGCAGGGATCGGTGTTGGGTCCATTGTTGTTTGTCATCTATATCAATGATCTGGATGATAATGTGGTAAATTGGATCAGCAAGTTTGCTGATGATACAAAGATTGGAGGTGTAGTGGAC
>NW_027594233.1:0-20312 GCF_964213995.1 Mustelus asterias | reverse complement strand
CACTCCCAGAACAGGTACAGCACGAGGGTTAGATACAGAGTAAAGCTCCCTCGGACACTGTCCCCATCAAACACTCCCAGGACAGGTACAGCACGGGGTTAGATACAGAGTAAAGCTCCCTCTACACTGTCCCCCATCAAACACTCCCAGGACAGGGACAGCACGGGGTTAAATACAGAGTAAAGCTCCCTCTACACTGTCCCCCATCAAACACTCCCAGGACAGGTACAGCACAGGGTTAGATACAGAGTAAAGCTCCCTCTACACTGTCCCCATCAAACACTCCCAGGACAGGTACAGCACGGGTTAGATACAGAGTAAAGCTCCCTCTACACTGTCCCCATCAAACACTCCCAGGACAGGTACAGCACGGGGTTAGATACAGAGTAAAGCTCCCTCTACACTGTCCCCATCAAACACTCCCAGGACAGGTACAGCACGGGGTTAGATACAGAGTAAAGCTCCCTCTATACAGTCCCCATCAAACACTCCCAGGACAGGGACAGCACGGGGTTAGATACAGAGTAAACCTCCCTCTACACTGTCCCCATCAAACACTCCTAGGACGGGTACAGCACGGGGTTAGATACAGAGTAAAGCTCCCTCTACACTGTCCCCATCAAACACTCCCAGGACAGGTACAGCACGGGGTTAGATACAGAGTAGAGCTCCCTCTGCACTGTCCCCATCAAACACTCCCAGGACAGGTACAGCACGGGGTTAGATACAGAGTAAAGCTCCCTCTACACTGTCCCCATCAAACACTCCCAGGACAGGTACAGCACGGGGTTAGATACACAGTAAAGCTCCCTCTACACTGTCCCCATCAAACACTCCCAGGACAGGTACAGCACGGGGTTAGATACAGAGTAAAGCTCCCTCGACACTGTCCCCATCAAACACTCCCAGGACAGGGACAGCACGGGGTTAGATACAGAGTAAAGCTCCCTCGACACTGTCCCCATCAAACACTCCCAGGACAGGTACAGCACGGGGTTAGATACAGAGTAAACCTCCCTCTACACTGTCCCCCATCAAACACTCCCAGAACAGGTACAGCACGGGGTTAGATACAGAGTAAAGCTCCCTCTACACTGTCCCCATCAAACACTCCCAGGACAGGTACAGCACGGGGTTAGATACAGAGTAAAGCTCCCTCTACACTGTCCCTCATCAAACACTCCCAGGACAGGTACAGCACGGGGTTAGATACAGAGTAAACCTCCCTCTCCACTGTCCCCATCAAACACTCCCAGGACAGGTACAGCACGGGGTTAGATACAGAGTAAACCTCCCTCTACACTGTCCACCATCAAACACTCCCAGAACAGGTACAGCACGGGGTTAGATACAGAGTAAAGCTCCCTCGACACTGTCCCTCATCAAACACTCCCAGGACAGGTACAGCACGGGGTTAGATACAGAGTAAAGCTCCCTCTACACTGTCCCCATCAAACACTCCCAGGACAGGTACAGCACGGGGTTAGATACAGAGTAAAGCTCCCTCTCCACTGTCCCCATCAAACACTCCCAGGACAGGTACAGCACGGGGTTAGATACAGAGTAAAGCTCCCTCGACACTGTCCCCATCAAACACTCCCAGGACAGGTACAGCACGGGGTTAGATACAGAGTAAAGCTTCCTCTACACTGTCCCCCATCAAACATTCCCAGGACAGGTACAGCACGGGGTTAGATACAGAGTAAAGCTCCCTCTCCACTGTCCCCCATCAAACACTCCCAGGACAGGGACAGCACGGGGTTAAATACAGAGTAAAGCTCCCTCTCCACTGTCCCCCATCAAACACTCCCAGGACAGGTACAGCACAGGGTTAGATACAGAGTAAAGCTCCCTCTACACTGTCCCCATCAAACACTCCCAGGACAGGGACAGCACGGGGTTAGATACAGAGTAAACCTCCCTCTACACTGTCCCCATCAAACACTCCCAGGACAGGTACAGCACGGCATTAGATACAGAATAAAGCTCCCTCTACACTGTCCCCATCAAACACTCCCAGGACAGGTACAGCACGGGGTTAGATACAGAGTAGAGCTCCCTCTACACTGTCCCCATCAACCACTCCCAGGACAGGTACAGCACGGGGTTAGATACAGAGTAAAGCTCCCTCTACACTGTCCCCATCAAACACTCCCAGGACAGGTACAGCACGGGGTTAGATACAGAGTAAAGCTCCCTCTACACTGTCCCCATCAAACACTCCCAGGACAGGTACAGCACGGCATTAGATACAGAGTAAAGCTCCCTCTACACTGTCCCCATCAAACACTCCCAGGACAGGTACAGCACGGGGTTAGATACAGAGTAGAGCTCCCTCTACACTGTCCCCATCAACCACTCCCAGGACAGGTACAGCACGGGGTTAGATACAGAGTAAAGCTCCCTCTACACTGTCCCCATCAAACACTCCCAGGACAGGTACAGCACGGGGTTAGATACAGAGTAAAGCTCCCTCTACACTGTCCCCATCAAACACTCCCAGGACAGGTACAGCACGGGGTTAGATACAGAGTAAAGCTCCCTCTACACTGTCCCCCATCAAACACTCCCAGAACAGGTACAGCACGGGGTTAGATACAGAGTAAAGCTCCCTCGACACTGTCCCCATCAAACACTCCCAGGACAGGTACAGCACGGGGTTAGATACAGAGTAAAGCTCCCTCTACACTGTCCCCATCAAACACTCCCAGAACAGGTACAGCACAGGGTTAGATACAGAGTAAAGCTCCCTCTACACTGTCCCCATCAAACACTCCCAGGACAGGGACAGCACGGGGTTAGATACAGAGTAAAGCTCCCTCTACATTGTCCCCATCAAACACTCCCAGGACAGGTACAGCACGGGGTTAGATACAGAGTAAAGCTCCCTCTACACTGTCCCCATCAAACACTCCCAGGACAGGTACAGCACGGGGTTAGATACAGAGTAAAGCTCCCTCTACACTGTCCCCATCAAACACTCCCAGGACAGGTACAGCACGGGGTTAGATACAGAGTAAAGCTCCCTCTACACTGTTCCCATCAAACACTCCCAGGACAGGTACAGCACGGGGATAGATACAGAGTAAAGCTCCCTCTACACTGTCCCCATCAAACACTCCCAGGACAGGTACAGCACGGGGTTAGATACAGAGTAAAGCTCCCTCTACACTGTCCCCATCAAACACTCCCAGGACAGGTACAGCACGGGGTGAGATACAGAGTAAACCTCCCTCTACACTGTCCCCCATCAAACACTCCCAGGACAGGTACAGCACGGGGTTAGATCCAGAGTAAAGCTCCCTCTGCACTATCAATCGAGCGATGACTAGTTTGTATGCAAGAACAAACAGGCTTTTATTCACAAAAGACTTGGAGCACACCCATGCCGATGAACTGGTCCGGTGACTGAGGCAGGGGGTGGGGAGCAGTCACCTTTATACCTGGACCGGGGGGGAGGAGTCTCAGGCAGGGCCGGCAGGGGCATGTCCAGGCATGTCACCCACACACTCACACACACACACACACACACACACACACACACGCTCACACTCACACTCACACTCACACACACACTCACACTCACACTCACACTCACACTCACACTCACACTCACACTCACACTCACACTCACACACGCACTCACACTCACACTCACACAGGCAATAAGCTAACAGTGGTTTACCACATTCACCCCCTGCTTTTTAACAAAGAGTCCGGCGGGGGTGGGGTGGGTGGAACGATATTTACAGAATTACAAATTCAGTCTCTCTGGGGGCTTGATCTGCCGCTGCGACCGCCGGAGTGCCGGTTGTGGTGTCGGTTCCGGTGGCCGCGGTGTTGGTTCAGGCACCAGGCCGTAGTCGCTCGAGACGTCTGTCGTCCCTTCCGATTGTCGGGTGCGTGGTGGCGGCTCCTGGGGCTCAGGCGTGCTGTATACGGGGGTTGGGGGTGTGGGGTTGTGGGTCGCCGTGGTCCCTGGGGCACCTGCGGGTGCCAGGTCTCGAATAGAGACTGTGTCCTCCCGCCCGTCGGGGTATGCCACATAGGCATATTGGGGGTTGGCGTGGAGGAGTTGGACCCTTTCGACCAGGGGGTCCGATTTATGGGACCTCACGTGCTTCCGGAGCAGGACAGGGCCTGGGGATGTCAGCCACGACGGTAGTGAGGTCCCCGAGGAGGACTTCCTGGGGAAAACAAACATTCTTTCGTGAGGGATAGCATTGGTAGCTGTGCAAAGGAGTGATCTAATCGAGTGTAGTGCATCAGGGAGGACCTCTTGCCAGCGGGGGACTGGAAAACCTTTAGACCTCAGAGTTAGTAAAACGGCCTTCCAGACTGTCGCGTTCTCCCTCTCTACCTGTCCGTCCCCCCTGGGGTTGTAGCTGGTGGTCCTACTCGAGGCTATGCCTTTGGAGAGCAGGTACTGGCACAGCTCATCACTCATAAAGGAGGATCCCTGGTCGCTATGAATATAGCTAGGGAAACCGAACAGGGTGAAGAGGCTGTGCAGGGCCCTGACGACCGTGGCCGAGGTCATATCCGGGCAGGGAATAGCGAAGGGGAAACGTGAATACTCATCGATGACGTTGAGGAAGTATATGTTGCGGTCAGAAGAGGGGAGGGGGCCTTTGAAGTCAACGCTCAGGCGTTCAAAAGGGCGGGTGGCCTTTATGAGGTGTGTTCTGTCTGGCCGATAGAAGTGCGGCTTGCACTCTACGCAGACCTGGCAGTGTCTGGTTATAGACCTGACTTCCTCAATGGAGTAGGGCAGGTTACGGGCTTTAATGAAGCGAAAAATCCTGGTGACCCCGGGGTGGCAGAGGTCGTTGTGGAGAGTCTGCAATTGGTCTATTTGTGCGCTGGCACATATTCCCTGGGACAGGGCGTCTGGGGGCTCATTGAGCTTCCCGGGCCGGTATAAGATGTTGTAATTGTAGGTGGAGAGCTCGATTCTCCACCTCAATATTTTATCGTTTTTGATCTTGCCCCGCTGCGTGTTGTTAAACATGGATGCAACTGACCGTTGGTCCGTGAGTAGGGTGAATCGTTTACCAGCTAAGTAGTGGTGCCAATGCCGTACAGCTTCCACTATGGCTTGGGCCTCCTTCTCGACAGAGGAGTGTCGAATTTCAGGGCCCTGGAGGGTTCGTGAGAAGAAGGCCACGGGTCTGCCCGCCTGGTTAAGGGTGGCGGCTAGGGCGAAGTCAGACGCATCGCTCTCCACCTGGAACGGGATGGATTCGTCTACAGCGTGCATCGTGGCCTTCGCGATGTCTGCTTTGATGCAGTCGAAGGCCAGGCGGGCCTCTGCTGTCAGGGGGAAAGAGGTGGATTTGATGAGCGGACGGGCCTTATCCGCATAACTGGGGACCCACTGGGCGTAATACGAGAAGAAGCCCAGGCATCTCCTCTGTGCTTTGAGGCTGGTGGGGAGGGGAAGTTCCGGGAGGGGACGCATGGGGTCGGGATCGGGACCGATGACCCCGTTTTCCACAACACAACCAAGGATGGCGAGGCGGCGTGTGCGGAATACGCACTTCTCCTTATTATAGGTCAGATTTAGGAGTGTGGCGGTGTGGAGGAATTTGTGGAGGTTGGCGTCGTGGTCCTGCTGATCATGGCCGCAGATGGTGACGTTATCCAGGTACGGGAAGGTGGCCCGCAGCCCGTTCTGGTCCACCATTCGGTCCATCTCACACTGGAAAACCGAGACCCCGTTGGTGACGCCGAAGGGGACCCTAAGGAAGTGATAGAGGCGGCCATCCGCCTTGAAGGCAGTATATTGGCGGTCCTCCGGGCGGATAGGGAGCTGGTCGTTTGCAGACTTCAAATCAATGGTGGAGAACACCCGATATTGCGCAATCTGATTAACCACGTCAGATATGCGGGGGAAGGGGGTACGCGTCCAGCTGCGTGTAGCAGTTAATGGTCTGACTGTAGTCAATGACCATGTGATGTGTCTCCCCAGTTTTAACAACTCCCACTTGGGCTCTCCAGGGGCTGGTTCTGGCCTCAATGATCCCCTCCCCTAGGAGCCGTTGTACTTCGGACCTGATAAAAGCCCTGTCTCCAGCACTGTACCGTCTGCTCTTGGTGGCGATGGGCTTGCAGTCGGGGGTGAGATTTTCAAACAGTGAGGGAGGGGCAACTTTAAGGGTCGAGAGGCTGCAGGTGGTGTGCGGTGGGCGATCTAAGAACTGCTGATTGCAAACAGAGAGCGGGGGAAAAGGCCCATTATACTCCATGGTGACACTCTTAAGGTGACTCAGGAAATCTAGCCCCAGGAGTACGGCAGCGCAGAGTTGTGGCAGCACGAGGAGCCTGAAGTTTTTGTACACTGTGCCCCGTACAGTCAGGGTCGCCACGCAGTACCCGAGGACATCCACCGAGTGGGACTTTGAACACAGTAAGAAGTTTAACAACACCAGGTTAAAGTCCAACAGGTTTATTTGGTAGCAAAAGCCACACAAGCTTTCGGAGCTGCAAGCCCCTTCTTCAGGTGAGTGGGAATTCTGTTCACAAACAGAGCTTATAAAGACACAGACTCAATTTACATGAATAATGGTTGGAATGCGAATACTTACAACTCATCAAGTCTTTAAGAAACAAAACAACCTGAGTGGAGAGAGCATCAAGACAGGCTAAAAAGATGTGTATTGTCTCCAGACAAGACAGCCAGTGAAACTCTGTGGGAGTTACAAATAGAACATAGAACATAGAACATAGAACATTACAGCGCAGAACAGGCCCTTCGGCCCACGATGTTGCACCGACCAGTTAAAAAAAAACTGTGACCCTCCAACCTAAACCAATTTCTTTTCGTCCATGAACCTATCTACGGATCTCTTAAACGCCCCCAAACTAGGCGCATTTACTACTGATGCTGGCAGGGCATTCCAATCCCTCACCACCCTCTGGGTAAAGAACCTACCCCTGACATCGGTTCTATAACTACCCCCCCTCAATTTAAAGCCATGCCCCCTCGTGCTGGATTTCTCCATCAGAGGAAAAAGGCTATCACTATCCACCCTATCTAAACCTCTAATCATCTTATATGTTTCAATAAGATCCCCTCTTAGCCGCCGCCTTTCCAGCGAAAACAATCCCAAATCCCTCAGCCTCTCCTCATAGGATCTCCCCTCCATACCAGGCAACATCCTGGTAAACCTCCTCTGCACCCTCTCCAAAGCCTCCACATCCTTCCTGTAATGTGGGGACCAGAACTGCACACAGTACTCCAAGTGCGGCCGCACCAGAGTTGTGTACAGTTGCAACATAACGCTACGACTCCTAAATTCAATCCCCCTACCAATAAACGCCAAGACACCATATGCCTTCTTAACAACCTTATCTACTTGATTCCCAACTTTCAGGGATCTATGCACACATACACCTAGATCCCTCTGCTCCTCCACACTATTCAAAGTCCTCCCGTTAGCCCTATACTCAACACATCTGTTATTCCTACCAAAGTGAATTACCTCACACTTCTCCGCATTAAACTCCATCCGCCACCTCTCGGCCCAACTTTGCAACCTGTCTAAGTCTTCCTGCAAACTACGACACCCTTCCTCACTGTCTACCACACCACCGACTTTGGTGTCATCAGCAAATTTGCTAATCCACCCAACTATACCCTCATCCAGATCATTAATAAATATTACAAACAGCAGTGGCCCCAAAACAGATCCCTGAGGTACACCACTTGTAACCGCACTCCATGATGAATATTTACTATCAACCACCACCCTCTGTTTCCTATCCGCTAGCCAATTCCTGATCCAATTTCCTAGATCACCCCCAATCCCATACATCTGCATTTTCTGCAGAAGCCTACCATGGTGAACCTTATCAAACGCCTTACTAAAATCCATATATACCACGTCCACTGCCTTGCCCCCATCCACCTCCTTGGTCACTTTCTCAAAAAACTCAATAAGGTTAGTAAGGCACGACCTACCTGCCACAAAACCATGCTGACTATCACCTATCAATTCATTACTCTCTAAATAACTATAAATCCTATCCCTTATAATTTTTTCCAACATCTTGCCGACAACAGAAGTGAGACTCACCGGTCTATAATTCCCGGGGAAGTCTCTGTTCCCCTTCTTAAACAATGGGACAACATTCGCTAACCTCCAATCTTCTGGTACTATACCAGAGGCCAACGACGACCTGAAGATCAGAGCCAGAGGCTCTGCAATCACTTCTCTTGCCTCCCAGAGAATCCTTGGATAAATCCCATCCGGACCAGGGGATTTATCTATTTTCAGACCCTCCAGAATATCCTGCACATCCTCCACATGAACCCAATATCCCGGTTTAGGCCGTCCTCATGTGTGCGGAACTTGGCTATCAGTCTCTGCTCAGCGACTCTGCGCCGTCGTGTGTTGCGAAGGCTGCCTTGGAGAACGCTTACCCGAATACCAGAGGCCGAATGCCCGCTGAGCAGAAACTGATAGCCAAGTTCCGCACACACGAGGACGGCCTCAACCGGGATATTGGGTTCATGTCACACTATTTGTAACTCCCACAGTTGCGTGGACCTGCAGAGTTTCACTGGCTGTCTTGTCTGGAGACAATACACATCTTTTTAGCCTGTCTTGATGCTCTCTCCACTCACACTGTTTTGTTTCTTAAAGACTTGATTCGTTGTAAGTATTCGCATTCCAACCATTATTCATGTAAATTGAGTCTGTGTCTTTATATGCTCTGTTTGTGAACAGAATTCCCACTCACCTGAAGAAGGGGCTTAGAGCTCCGAAAGCTTGTGTGGCTTTTGCTACCAAATAAACCTGTTGGACTTTAACCTGGTGTTGTTAAACTTCTTACTGTGTTTACCCCAGTCCAACGCCGGCATCTCCACATTGGGACTTTGAAGCCATGGAGATCGTTTGCTTCACTGGCAGTACTGAAAGGGCGTAGCGACTCACTGTGTTAGGGTGAATAAAGCTCTCCGTACTCCCACAGTCAAACAAACAGTTTGTAGTGCGACCGTTTACCTCGATGTCCATCATGGACCTGGCGAGTTGGTGAGGCCTGGATTGGTCCAGTGTAACCGAAGCCACCGTCGGATTTTGCAACGTGGCTGACGGCGTCCAAGATGGCGGCCCGCACGGCTCACACACGGCTGAAGGTGTCCAAGATGGCGGCCCGCATGGCTCACACGCGGCTGAAGGTGTCCAAGGTGGCGGCCCGCACGGCTCACATGCGGCTACCGGCGCCCAAGATGGCGGCCCGCACGGCTCACACGCGGCTGAAGGTGTCCAAGATGGCGGCCCGCACGGCTCACATGCGGCTACCGGCGCCCAAGATGGCGGCCCCCGCGGGTCGCACGTGGCGCTACTGGGCTTGGAGGTCGATTTCGCTCTGCATACCTTCGCGTAATGGCTCTTCTTTCCACACCCGGAGCAGATCGCATCCTCCGCCGGGCACCGTTGTCGGGGGTGCTTCCCCAGGCCGCAGAAGTCGCACTTCGGGCCTCCGGAGACTGCCGCAGCGGTCGGGTCATTGGTGGGACGTGGCGTGGCGTAGGCCTGCGGCCCTCCCGAGTACAGAGGTGGTGGCGGCCGCGGTGTCCACGATGCGCCCCCGTGGTCGGGGGTGTAGGCCTCGAGATTACGGAAGGCCACCTCTAACGAGTCGACAAGCGCCACAGTCTTTTGTAGGTCCAGCTCACCCTGTTCCAGCAGTTGTTGTCGGATATAGTTTGACCCGATACCCGTGACATCGGCATCTCTGATTAAGCCCTCATTGTTTTGGGAAGCTGTTACGGCCTTGCAGTTGCAGGCCCTGCCAAGTGCTCGCAACGCACGCAGGAATTCATCACCCGATTCTCCCGGCTGTTGTCTGCGAGTAGCCGGAAGATGTCTGGCGTAGATTACATTAGACTGTTTGTTGTACTGGCCTTTTAAAGCTTCGATCGCATCCTCGTAAGTTTCAGCGTCTCTAATCATCGAGAATACTTCATCGCTTACCCGGGCGTGGAGCACGTGGAGCTTGTCGGTTTCGGTCCGGGTGACGGAGGCGGAGGCGGTGAGGAAAGTTTCGAAACAGCGCAGACAGTGATCGAAGCTGTTAGAGGCTCCTACAGCCTGAGGGTCCAGTTCGAATCTATCGGGTTTTAGTATCTGCTCCATCCCAAAACTTGTTGCGAATAAAATGGAAGCACCATCAATCAAGCAAAGACTAGTTTGTATGCAAGAACAAATTGGCTTTTATGAGCAAAATACTTGGAGCACACCCATGCCGATGAACTGGTCGAGAGACTGAGGCAGGGGGTGGGGAGCAGTCACCTTTATACCTGGACCGGGGGGGGGGAGGAGTCTCAGGCAGGGCCGGCAGGGGCGTGTCCCGGCATGTCACACACACACACACACACACACACACACACACACACACACAGGCAATAAGCTAACCGTAGTTTACCACACACTCCCAGGACAGGTACAACACGGGGTTAGATACAGAGTAAAGCTCCCTCTACACTGTCCCCATCAAACACTCCCAGGACAGGTACAGCACGGGGTTAGATACAGAGTAAACCTCCCTCTACACTGTCCTCATCAAACACTCCCAGGACAGGTACAGCACGGGGTTAGATAGAGAGTAAAGCTCCCTCTACACTGTCCCCATCAAACACTCCCAGGACAGGTACAGCACCGGGTTAGATACAGAGTAAAGCTCCCTCTACACTGTCCCCATCAAACACTCCCAGGACAGGTACAGCACCGGGTTAGATACAGAGTAAAGCTCCCTCTACACTGTCCCCCATCAAACACTCGTAGGACAGGTACAGCACGGGGTTAGATACAGAGTAAAGCTCCCTCTGCACTGTCCCCATCAAACACTCCAAGGACAGGTACAGCACGGGGTGAGATACAGAGTAAAGCTCTCTCTGCACTCTCCCCATCAAACACTCCCAGGACAGGTACAGCACGGGGTTAGATACAGAGTAAAGCTCCCTCTACACTGTCCCCCATCAAACACTCCCAGGACAGGTACAGCACGGGGTTAGATACAGAGTAAAGCTCCCTCTACACTGTCCCCCATCAAACACTCCCAGGACATGTACAGCACGGGGTTAGATACAGAGTAAAGCTCCCTCTACACTGTCCCTATCAAACACTCCCAGGACAGGTACAGCACGGTGTGAGATACAGAGTAAAGCTCCCTCTACACTGTCCCCCATCAAACACTCCCAGGACAGGTACAGCACGGTGTTAGATACAGAGTAAAGCTCCCTCTACACTGTCCCCCATCAAACACTCCCAGGACAGGTACAGCACCGGGTTAGATACAGAGTAAAGCTCCCTCTACACTGTCCCCCATCAAACACTCGTAGGACAGGTACAGCACAGGGTTAGATACAGAGTAAAGCTCCCTCTGCACTCTCCCCCTCAAACACTCCCAAGACAGGTACAGCACGGGGTTAGATACAGAGTAAAGCTCCCTCTACACTGTCCCCATCAAACACTCCCAGGACAGGTACAGCACGGGGTTAGATACAGAGTAAAGCTCCCTCTACACTGTCCCCATCAAACACTCCCAGGACAGGTAGAGCACGGTGTTAGATACAGAGTAAAGCTCCCTCTACACTGTCCCCATCAAACACTCCCAGGAGAGGTACAGCACCGGGTTAGATACAGAGTAAAGCTCCCTCTACACTGTCCCCCATCAAACACTCGTAGGACAGGTACAGCACAAGGTTTGATAAAGAGTAAAGCTCCCTCTGCACTCTCCCCATCAAACACTCCCAGGACAGGTACAGCATGGGGTTAGATACAGAGTAAAGCTCCCCCTGCACTCTCCCCATCAAACACTCCCAGGACAGGTACAGCACGGGGTTAGATACAGAGTAAAGCTCCCTCTCCACTGTCCCCATCAAACACTCCCAGGACAGGTACAGCACGGGGTTAGATACAGAGTAAAGCTCCCTCTACACTGTCCCCCATCAAACACTCCCAGGACAGGTACAGCACGGGGTGAGATACAGAGTAAAGCTCCCTCTACATTGTCCCCCATCAAACACTCCCAGGACAGGTACAGCACGGGGTGAGATACAGAGTAAAGCTCCCTCCACACTGTCCCCATCAAACACCCCCAGGACAGGTACAGCACGGGGTTAGATACAGAGTAAAGCTGCCTCTACACTGTCCCCATTAAACACTCCCAGGACAGGTACAGCACGGGGTTAGATACAGAGTAAAGCTCCCTCTGCACTGTCCCCATCAAACACCCCCAGGACAGGTACAGCACGGGGTTAGATACAGAGTAAAGCTCCCTCTACACTGTCCCCATCAAACACACCCAGGAAAAGTACAGCACGGGGTTAGATACAGAGTAAAGCTGCCTCTGCACTGTCCCCCATCAAACACTCCCAGGACAGGTACAGCACGGGGTTAGATCCAGAGTAAAGCTCCCTCTGCACTGTCCCCATCAAACACTCCCAGGACAGGTACAGCACCGGGTTAGATACAGAGTAAAGCTCCCTCTACACTGTCCCCCATCAAACACTCCCAGGACAGGTACAGCACGGGGTTAGATACAGAGTAAAGCTCCCTCCACACTGTCCCCCCGAAAACACTCCCAGGACAGGTACATAGAACATAGAACATAGAACATTACAGCACAGAACAGGCCCTTCGGCCCACGATGTTGTGCCGACCTTCATCTGAAACCAAGATCAAGCTATCCCACTCCCTACCATCCTGGTGTGCTCCATGTGCCTATCCAATAACCGCTTAAATGTTCCTAAAGTGTCTGACTCCACTGTCACTGCAGGCAGTCCATTCCACACCCCAACCACTCTCTGCGTGAAGAACCTACCTCTGTTATCCTTCCTATATCTCCCACCATGAACCCTATAGTTATGCCCCCTTGTAATAGCTCCATCCACCCGAGGAAATAGTCTTTGAACGTTCACTCGATCTATCCCCTTCATCATTTTATAAACCTCTATTAAGTCTCCCCTCAATCTCCTCCGCTCCAGAGAGAACAGCCCCAGCTCCCTCAACCTTTCCTCATAAGACCGACACTCCAAACCAGGCAGCATCCTGGTAAATCTCCTCTGCACTCTTTCCAGCGCTTCCACATCCTTCTTATAGTGAGGTGACCAGAACTGCACGCAATATTCCAAATGCGGTCTCACCAAGGTCCTGTACAGTTGCAGCATAACCCCACGGCTCTTAAACTCCAACCCCCTGTTAATAAAAGCTAACACACTATAGGCCTTCTTCACAGCTCTATCCACTTGAGTGGCAACCTTTAGAGATCTGTGGATCTCTCTGTTCCTCCACAGTCTTCAGAACCCTACCTTTGACCCTGTAATCCACATTTAAATTAGTCCTACCAAAATGAATCACCTCACATTTATCAGGGTTAAACTCCATTTGCCATTTTTCAGCCCACCTTTGCATCCTATCTATGTCTCTTTGCAGCCGACAACATCCCTCCACCTCATCCACTACTCCACCAATCTTGGTGTCATCAGCAAATTTACTGATCCACCCTTCAGCCCCCTCCTCTAAGTCATTAATAAAAATCACAAAGAGCAGAGGACCAAGCACCGATCCCTGCGGCACTCCGCTAGCAACCTGCCTCCAGTCCGAAAATTTTCCATCCACCACCACCCTCTGTCTTCGATCAGATAGCCAGTTACCTATCCAATCGGCCAACTTTCCCTCTATCCCACACCTCCTGACTTTCATCATAAGCCGACCATGGGGGACCTTATCAAACGCCTTACTAAAATCCATGTATATGACATCAACCGCCCTACCTTCATCAACACACCTAGTTACCTCCTCAAAAAATTCTATCAAATTTGTGAGGCACGATTTGCCCTTCACAAATCCGTGCTGACTATCCCGGATTAATCCGCATCTTTCTAAATGGTCGTAAATCCCATCCCTAAGGACCTTTTCCATCAATTTACCAACCACCGAAGTCAGACTAACCGGTCTATAATTACCAGGGTCATTTCTATTCCCTTTCTTAAACAGAGGAACAACATTTGCCACTCTCCAGTCCTCTGGCACCATCCCCGTGGACAGCGAGGACCCAAAGATCAAAGCCAAAGGCTCTGCAATCTCATCCCTCGCCTCCCAAAGAATCCTAGGATACATTTCATCAGGCCCAGGGGACTTATCGACCTTCAGTTTATTCAAAACTGCCAATACATCCTCCCTCCGAACATCTATTTCCTCCAGCCTATTAGCCTGTAACACCTTCTCTTCCTCAAAAACATGGCCCCTCTCCTTGGTGAACACTGAAGAGAAGTATTCATTCATCACCTCGCCTATCTCTACTGATTCCATACACAAGTTCCCACCACTGTCCTTGACCGGCCCTAACCTCACCCTGGTCATTCTTTTATTCCTCACATAAGAGTAAAAAGCCTTGGGGTTTTCCTTGATCCGACCCGCCCAAGGACTTCTCATGTCCCCTCCTAGCTCTCCTCAGCCCCTTTTTCAGCTCATTCCTTGCTAACTTGTAACCCTCAATCGAGCCATCTGAACCTTGTTTCCTCATCCCTACATAAGCTTCCCTCTTCCTTTTCACAAGACATTCCACCTCTTTTGTGAACCACGGTTCCCTCACTCGGCCATTTCCTCCCTGCCTGACAGGGACATACCTATCAAGGACACCCAGTATTTGTTCCTTGAAAAAGTTCCACTTTTCATCAGTGCCTTTCCCTGACAGTTTCTGTTCCCATCTTATGCCCCCTAATTCTTGCCTAATCGCATCATAATTACCTCTCCCCCAATTGTAAGCCTTGCCCTGCCGTCCGGCCCTATCCCTCTCCATTGCAATAACAAAAGACACCGAATTGATACGGTGTTAGATACAGAGTAAAGCTCCCTCTACACTGTCCCCAACAAACACTCCCAGGACAGGTACAGCACGGGCATAGATACAGAGTAAAGCTCCCTCTGCACTGTCCCCATCAAACACTCCAAGGACAGGGACAGCACGGGGTGAGAGACAGAGTAAAGCTCCCTCTACACTGTCCCCATCAAACACTCCCAGGACAGGTACAGCACGGGGTTAGATACAGAGTAAAGCTCCCTCTACACTGTCCCCATCAAACACTCCCACGACAGGTACAGCACCGGGTTAGATACAGAGTAAAGCTCCATCTACACTGTCCCCATCAAACACTCCCAGGACAGGTACAGCACGGGGTTAGATACAGAGTAAAGCTCCCTCTGCACTGTGCCCAACAAACACTCCCAGGACAGGTACAGCACGGGGTTAGATACAGAGTAAAGCTCCCGCTACACTGTCCCCATCAAACACTCCCAGGACAGGTACAGCACGGGGTTAGATACAGAGTAAAGCTCGCTCTACACTGTCCCCATCAAACACTCCCAGGAAAGGTACAGCACGGGGTTAGATACAGAGTAAAGCTCCATCTACACTGTCCCCATCAAACACTCCCAGGACAGGTACAGCACGGGGTTAGATACAGAGTAAAGCTCCCTCTGCACTGTCCCCAACAAACACTCCCAGGACAGGTACAGCACGGGGTTAGATACAGAGGAAAGCTCCCGCTACACTGTCCCCATCAAACACTCCCAGGACAGGTACAGCACGGGGTAAGATACAGAGTAAAGCTCCCTCTACACTGTCCCCATTAAACACTCCCAGGACAGGTACAGCACGGGGTTAGGTACAGAGTAAAGCTCCCTCTACACTGTCCCCATCAAACACTCCCAGGACAGGTACAGCACGGGGTTAGATACAGAGTAAAGCTCCCTCTACACTGTCCCCATCAAACATTCCCAGGACAGGTACATCACGGGGTTAGATACAGAGTAAAGCTCCCTCTACACTGTCCCCATCAAACACTCCCAGGACAGGTACAGCATGGGGTTAGATACAGAGTAAAGCTCCCTCTACACTGTCCCCTTCAAACACTCCCAGGACAGGTACAGCACGGGGTTAGATACAGAGTAAAGCTCCCTCTACACTGTCCCCATCAAACACTCCCAGGACTGGTACAGCACGGGGTTAGATACAGAGTAAAGCTCCCTCTACACTGTCCCCCATCAAACACTCCCAGGACTGGTACAGCACGGGGTAAGATACAGAGTAAAGCTCCCTCGACACTGTCCCCATCAAACGCTCCCAGGACAGGGACAGCACGGGGTTAGATACAGAGTAAAGCTCCCTCCACACTGTCCCCATCAAACACTCCCAGGACAGGTACAGCACGGGGTTAGATACAGAGTAAAGCTCCCTCCACACTGTCCCCATCAGACACTCCCAGGACAGGTACAGCACGGGATTAGATACAGAGTAAAGCTCCCTCCACACTGTCCCCCATCAAACACTCCCAGGACAGGTACAGCACGGGGTTAGATACAGAGTAAAGCTCCCTCTACACTGTCCCCCATCAAACACTCCCAGGACAGGTACAGCACGGGGTTAGATACAGAGTAAAGCTCCCTCCACACTGTCCCCCATCAAACACTCCCAGGACAGGGAAAGCACGGGGTTAGATACAGAGTAAAGCTCCCTCTACACTGTCCCCATTAAACACTCCCAGGACAGGTACAGCACGGGGTTAGATACAGAGTAAAGCTCCCTCTACACTGTCCCCCATCAAACACTCCCAGGACAGGTACAGCACGGGGTTAGATACAGAGTAAAGCTCCCTCTACACTGTCCCCTTCAAACACTCCCTGGACAGGTACAGCACGGGGTTAGATACAGAGTAAAGCTCCCTCTGCACTGTCCCCATCAAACACTCCCAGGACAGGGACAGCACGGGGTTAGATACAGAGTAAAGCTCCCTCTACACTGTCCCCATCAAACACTCCCAGGACTGGTACAGCACGGGGTGAGATACAGAGTAAAGCTCCCTCTACACTGTCCCCATCAAACACTCCCAGGACAGGGACAGCACGGGGTTAGATACAGAGTAAAGCTCCCTCTACACTGTCCCCATCAAACACTCCCAGGACAGGTACAGCACGGAGTTAGATACAGAGTAAAGCTCCCTCCACACTGTCCCCCATCAAACACTCCCAGGACAGGTACAGCACGGGGTTAGATACAGAGTAAAGCTCCCTCTACACTGTCCCCCATCAAACACTCCCAGGACAGGTACAGCACGGGGTTAGATACAGAGTAAAGCTCCCTCCACACTGTCCCCCATCAAACACTCCCAGGACAGGGAAAGCACGGGGTTAGATACAGAGTAAAGCTCCCTCTACACTGTCCCCATCAAACACTCCCAGGACAGGTACAGCACGGGGTTAGATACAGAGTAAAGCTCCCTCCACACTGTCCCCCATCAAACACTCCCAGGACAGGTACAGCACGGGGTTAGATACAGAGTGAAGCTCCCTCTACACTGTCCCCATCAAACACTCCCAGGACAGGGAAAGCACGGGGTTTGATACAGAGTAAATCTCCCTCTGCACTGTCCCCATCAAACACTCCCAGGACAGGTACAGCACGGGGTGAGATACAGAGTAAAGCTCCCTCCACACTGTCCCCATCAAACACCCCCAGGACAGGTACAGCACGGGGTTAGATACAGAGTAAAGCTCCCTCTACACTGTCCCCATCAAACACTCCCAGGACAGGTACAGCACGGGGTTAGATACAGAGTAAAGCTCCCTCTACACTGTCCCCATCAAACACTCCCAGGACAGGTACAGCACGGGGTTAGATACAGAGTAAAGCTCCCTCTACACTGTCCCCATCAAACATTCCCAGGACAGGTACATCACGGGGTTAGATACAGAGTAAAGCTCCCTCTACACTGTCCCCATCAAACACTCCCAGGACAGGTACAGCACGGGGTTAGATACAGAGTAAAGCTCCCTCTACACTGTCCCCTTCAAACACTCCCAGGACAGGTACAGCACGGGGTTAGATACAGAGTAAAGCTCCCTCTACACTGTCCCCATCAAACACTCCCAGGACTGGTACAGCACGGGGTTAGATACAGAGTAAAGCTCCCTCTACACTGTCCCCCATCAAACACTCCCAGGACTGGTACAGCACGGGGTTAGATACAGAGTAAAGCTCCCTCTACACTGTCCCCCATCAAACACTCCCAGGACAGGGACAGCACGGGGTTAGATACAGAGTAAAGCTCCCTCCACACTGTCCCCCATCAAACACTCCCAGGACAGGGAAAGCACGGGGTTAGATACAGAGTAAAGCTCCCTCTACACTGTCCCCATCAAACACTCCCAGGACAGGTACAGCACGGGGTTAGATACAGAGTAAAGCTCCCTCCACACTGTCCCCCATCAAACACTCCCAGGACAGGTACAGCACGGGGTTAGATACAGAGTGAAGCTCCCTCTACACTGTCCCCATCAAACACTCCCAGGACAGGGAAAGCACGGGGTTTGATACAGAGTAAATCTCCCTCTGCACTGTCCTCTTCAAACACTCCCAGGACAGGTACAGCACGGAGTGAGATACAGAGTAAAGCTCCCTCCACACTGTCCCCATCAAACACCCCCAGGACAGGTACAGCACGGGGTTAGATACAGAGTAAAGCTCCCTCTACACTGTCCCCATCAAACACTCCCAGGACAGGTACAGCACGGGGTTAGATACAGAGTAAAGCTCCATCTACACTGTCCCCATCAAACACTCCCAGGACAGGTACAGCACGGGGTTAGATACAGAGTAAAGCTCCCTCTACACTGTCCCCATCAAACATTCCCAGGACAGGTACATCACGGGGTTAGATACAGAGTAAAGCTCCCTCTACACTGTCCCCATCAAACACTCCCAGGACAGGTACAGCACGGGGTTAGATACAGAGTAAAGCTCCCTCTACACTGTCCCCTTCAAACACTCCCAGGACAGGTACAGCACGGGGTTAGATACAGAGTAAAGCTCCCTCTACACTGTCCCCATCAAACACTCCCAGGACTGGTACAGCACGGGGTTAGATACAGAGTAAAGCTCCCTCTACACTGTCCCCCATCAAACACTCCCAGGACTGGTACAGCACGGGGTTAGATACAGAGTAAAGCTCCCTCGACACTGTCCCCATCAAACACTCCCAGGACAGGGACAGCACGGGGTTAGATACAGAGTAAAGCTCCCTCCACACTGTCCCCATCAAACACTCCCAGGACAGGTACAGCACGGGGTTAGATACAGAGTAAAGCTCCCTCCACACTGTCCCCATCAAACACTCCCAGGACAGGTACAGCACGGGATTAGATACAGAGTAAAGCTCCCTCCACACTGTCCCCCATCAAACACTCCCAGGACAGGGACAGCACGGGGTTAGATACAGAGTAAAGCTCCCTCTACACTGTCCCCCATCAAACACTCCCAGGACAGGTACAGCACGGGGTTAGATACAGAGTAAAGCTCCCTCCACACTGTCCCCCATCAAACACTCCCAGGACAGGGAAAGCACGGGGTAAGATACAGAGTAAAGCTCCCTCTACACTGTCCCCATTAAACACTCCCAGGACAGGTACAGCACGGGGTTAGATACAGAGTAAAGCTCCCTCTACACTGTCCCCCATCAAACACTCCCAGGACAGGTACAGCACGGGGTTAGATACAGAGTAAAGCTCCCTCTACACTGTCCCCTTCAAACACTCCCAGGACAGGTACAGCACGGGGTTAGATACAGAGTAAAGCTCCCTCTGCACTGTCCCCATCAAACACTCCCAGGACAGGGACAGCACGGGGTTAGATACAGAGTAAAGCTCCCTCTACACTGTCCCCATCAAACACTCCCAGGACTGGTACAGCACGGGGTTAGATACAGAGTAAAGCTCCCTCTACACTGTCCCCATCAAACACTCCCAGGACAGGGACAGCACGGGGTTAGATACAGAGTAAAGCTCCCTCTACACTGTCCCCATCAAACACTCCCAGGACAGGTACAGCACGGGGTTAGATACAGAGTAAAGCTCCCTCCACACTGTCCCCCATCAAACACTCCCAGGACAGGTACAGCACGGGGTTAGATACAGAGTAAAGCTCCCTCTACACTGTCCCCCATCAAACACTCCCAGGACAGGTACAGCACGGGGTTAGATACAGAGTAAAGCTCCCTCCACACTGTCCCCCATCAAACACTCCCAGGACAGGGAAAGCACGGGGTTAGATACAGAGTAAAGCTCCCTCTACACTGTCCCCATCAAACACTCCCAGGACAGGTACAGCACGGGGTTAGATACAGAGTAAAGCTCCCTCCACACTGTCCCCCATCAAACACTCCCAGGACAGGTACAGCACGGGGTTAGATACAGAGTGAAGCTCCCTCTACACTGTCCCCATCAAACACTCCCAGGACAGGTACA
>NW_027594232.1:0-20318 GCF_964213995.1 Mustelus asterias | reverse complement strand
GTGGTGTGGGGGTGGGGTGGTGTGGGGGTGGGGTAGACTGGGGTTGGAGTGGTGAGGGGGTGGGGTAGACTGGGGTTGGGGTGGTGGGGGTGGGGTAGACTGGGGTGGGGTGGGGTAGACTGGGGTTGGGGTGGTGAGGGGGTGGGGTAGACTGGGGTTGGGGTGGTGGGGGTCCGGAGAGGGCACTGAGACGGTGGTCACGGCTGTATAGTGCTGTTGTGAACTTGATTCCTCGATTGCTAATCCTCCTGTTTTGCTCTCAGGTTTGGACACTGAGCACTCGGAGCTGCTTCTGATGCCTGAGGATTTTCAGAGTGCCCTCACCACACTGCAGCCCTCAGTCTCCCAGCAAGAGCTGCTCAACTACAGACTGATTCAACAGAGACTCTCAGCCACATGACAAGCACTATCTGCATGGGAACAGGAAGATCCCAAACTAGGATCAAGGGGCCTTCTGTTTGGGAGTGGGGGATGGGGGTGCAGGCTTGGGAAGCTTCTGTATAGGACAGGAACGCTGGCGTAAGAACACTAATTGAATTGTAGCAGGGCCCGGGGGGTTGGGAACCTTCCAAGTGGAACTGATGGATTTATCGGGACGTGTGAGGAACTGTCTATTTGACTGGGTGGAATATCTGATTGGGTAGGTGTGGGGCTTCATGTACCGGGGGCAGGAGGTGCACCGTTCATGCAACATCTGGATGGGAGATTGCACTGGGTTTGAGCAACACCTGGATGGGAACAAGTGCTCCAGGTGGGAGGAACATCTGGCTGGGTAGAGGTGATGTGTGTGGGGAATATCTGGATGAGAAGAGGATGGAAACAGTTCATGGACTGAGGGTGGCACAGTGGGTTAGCACTGCTGCCTCACAGCGCCAGGGACCCGGCTCGATTCCTGCCTCAGGTCATTGTCTGTGTGGAGTCTGCATGTTTTCCCCGTGTCTGCATGGATCTCTTCTGGGTGCTCCGGTTTCATCCCAAAGTCCAAAGGTGTTAGATTGATTGGCCATGCTAAATTGACCCGAATGTCAGAGGGATTAACAGGGTAGATGAGGGTTATGGGAATAGGGCCTGGGTGGGATTGTGGTTGGTATAGACTTGGTGGGCTGAATGGCCTCCTGTGTAGGGATTCTATGATTATCTGGATGAGAACAGTGCATAGGGTGTGAGTGCATACAGGAACTGCTCTTTGAAGACCACATCTATACGACCTATAGTACAATGGAGCAGAGAAACAGATTGGACAACATCCATCTGCATTGGAACATGTCCTGCACCATTAACATCTGCATTGGAACATGTCCTGCACCATTAACATCTGGATGGGAACGGGAGCAAGTTTCTGTGAAAAGCGGGGATTTTGTCTGATTTGTACCTCCAGGAATTGAGCTCAGAATCCAGCACTCGCAGCCCAGGCCTGCAGTGTGTACCATCTACAAGATACACTGCAGCGTGTACCATCTACAAGATACACTGCAGCGTGTACCATCTACAAGATACACTGCAGCGTGTACCATCTACAAGATACACTGCAGCGTGTACCATCTACAAGATACACTGCAGCGTGTACCATCTACAAGATACACTGCAGCGTGTACCATCTACAAGATACACTGCAGCGTGTACCATCTACAAGATACACTGCAGCGTGTACCATCTACAAGATACACTGCAGCGTGTACCATCTACAAGATACACTGCAGCGTGTACCATCTACAAGATACACTGCAGCGTGTACCATCTACAAGATACACTGCAGCGTGTACCATCTACAAGATACACTGCAGCGTGTACCATCTACAAGATACACTGCAGCGTGTACCATCTACAAGATACACTGCAGCGTGTACCATCTACAAGATACACTGCAGCGTGTACCATCTACAAGATACACTGCAGCGTGTACCATCTACAAGATACACTGCAGCGTGTACCATCTACAAGATACACTGCAGCGTGTACCATCTACAAGATACACTGCAGCGTGTACCATCTACAAGATACACTGCAGCATGTACCATCTACAAGATACACTGCAGCGGGTGGCCATTCAGCCCATCATGGAATCGGTGTGTACCGTCTACAAGATACAAGGGCACGGGAACACCACCACCTGCAAGTTCTCCAAGCCACACACTATCCTGACTTGGAAATATATCCCCGTTCCTTCACTGTCGCTGGGTCAAAATCCTGGAACTCCCTCCCTAACAGCACTGTGGGTGTACCTACACCTCGGGGACTGCTGCGGCTCAAGAAGGCAGCTCACCACCACCTTCTCCAGGGGCATTTAGAGATGGGTAATAAGTGCTCGCCAGCCAGCAAACGTGCATCACATGACTCAATTTCTAAAATTAAAATGTTTTGGAGTGTGAAGTTTAAAATGGGGGAACTGTCTGTGTTAATCTCTCTGTTCTCGAACAACTAAATAAAGGAGAAACGAGGGGTTATTTGAGTGATCGGAGCTGCAGCAGCCGGTGGGGAAATGGCAGATTAGCAGGTTCAGAGCAGAGAGAAAGGGTAATGTTTGTTCACAGATACAGGAAACTGCACAATTCAGTCAAAGCCACTGGACAAACTCAAAATCAGCAGAAAAACTCATGGAATTGTGAAAATGCTTCATACACAAGGCATGGCCATCGCTGGCTGGCTCATGCCTAATTACTCCTGAACTGTGTCTGGCTGGGTCATTTCAGAAGCAGTGAGTGAGAGTCACCCACACTGCTGTGGCTCTGGAGTCACATGTAGGCCAGACCAGGGTAAGGACGGCAGATTTCCTTCCCTAAAGGACATTAGTGACCCAGATAGGTTTTTACAATAAATGATGGTAGTTTTGGCGCCACTGTTTTAGCACGAGGAAACGTTGAATCATAATGGTGATGTATTGATGAATAGTTAGAATGATACACAGTAAAGCTCAGTTCAGATACAGGTCAATTCTCTCGGACTCCTGGGCTCAGACTGAAGGTTCCCTCCTATCAGGATCCCTAACATCCAATAGGTGATGGGTCACATTCTAGGCCACAGGAGGGTCATGTGACCCATGAACACCTACCCCTTTTAAGGCAAGGATAGATACATTTTTGAACAGTAAGGGAATTAAGGGTTATGGTGAGCGGGCGGGTAAGTGGAGCTGAGTCCACGAAAAGATCAGCCAAATGAGATCGTGGTATTGGAGGTAATATTCTTGCATGACTAGAGGATTGGCTAGCTAACAGTGATCTGCAACAAGGGGGTCTTTCTCACGTTGGGAGCAGTAACCAGTGTTGTGCCACTGGGATCAGTGCTGGGACCATAGCTCTTCACAATTTATATCAATGTTGTGGAGGCAGGAACAGTGTGTATCCTGGCCATGATAGGTGAATGATACAGAGGCAGGTTAGGGAGGATAGAAATAGTTTACAGAGAGATAGTGACAGGTTGAATGCGCAAAGAAATTGACAAATGGAATTCAGTGTGGGAAATGTGAGATTCTTCATTTGTTCACTGGTCTATAGTTCCCTGTTCTCTCTCTACCTCCCTTTTTGAATCGCGGGCTTACATTAGCTACTCTCCAATCTGTAGGAACTATTCCTGAGTCCAAAGAGTTTTGCAAAATAACCACCAATGGATCTACTATTTAGGACCACTTCCTTAACCCTGGGATGAAGATGATCAGGCCCTAGAGATTTATCCACCCTTAATCCCATCAATTTCCCTAAACCATTTCTCGACTAATAATTTCCTTCAGCTCCTCACTAAAACTTTTTAAAGTTTATTTATTAGTGTCACAAGTAAGCTTACATTAACACTGCAATGAAGTTACTGTGAAAATCCCCTAATCGCCACACTCTGGAGCATGTTTGGATACACCTGAGGGAGAATTTAGCACGGCCAATGCACCCAACCAGCATGTCTTTCAGACTGTGGGAGGAACCAGAGCACCCGGAGGAAACCCATGCAGACACGGGGAGATGCGCAGACTCTGCACAGACAGTGACCCAAGCTGGGAATCGAACTCGGGTCCCTGGTGCTCTGAGGGAGCCGTGTTAATCACCATGCAACTTGCTTCTCTCAGAACTTATGGTACATTATTCATGTCTTCTTTGTTGAAGACTGAAGCAAAGTACGAATTTAGTTCTTCAGCCATTTCTTTATTCCCCGTTATAAATTCTCCCGTTTGTGACTGTAAGGGACCTACATTTATTTTTGTCAATCTTTTTCTCTTTACATATAGAAACCGTTAGTCAGTTTTTATGTTCCCCGCTAGCTTACTTTCATACTCTATTTTCCCGTTAATCAATCCCTTGGTCCTCCTTTGCTGAATCTTAAACTGTTCCCAATCCTCAGTCCTGTTGTTTTTTCTTGCCAATACTTATGCTTCTTCCTTGAATCTGATACTCTCTCTAATTTCCCTTGTAAGCCATGCTTTGGCCACAACTCCCTTCCCACTCTGGCTCCAAACAGGAATAAACAACTTCTGGAGTTCACCTATTCATTCTTTAAATACCTGCCAATGGCTGCCCACTGTCTTTCAGTAATGTTTCCCAGTCCATCATGGCCAATTCATGCCTCGGACCATCACAGTTCCCTTTTCTGAGATTCAGGACCCTGGTCTCAGAATCAGCTCCATCACTATCCACCTTGACAAAGAATTCTACCATATTATGGTCACTCATCAAGAGCTTCAAGATTTTAGGTGTCCAGTTCACCAACAACCTGTCCTGGTCCCCCCCCCCATGCCGACACTATAGTTAAGAAAGCCCCACCAACGCCTCTACTTTCTCAGAAGACTAAGGAAATTTGGCATGTCAGCTACGACTCTCACCAACCTTTACCGATGCACCATAGAAAGCATTCTTTCTGGTTGTATCACAGCTTGGTATGGGCTCCTGCTCTGCCCAAGACCGCAAGAAACTACAAAAAGTCGTAAATGTAGCCCAGTCCATCGCGCAAACCAGCCTCTCATCCATTGATTCTGTCTCCACTTCCCGCTGCCTCGGCAAAGCAGCCAGCATAATTAAGGACCCCACGCACCCCGGACATTCTCTTTTCCACCTTCTTCCGTCGGGAAAAAGATACAAAAGTCTGAGGACGCGTACCGACCGACTCAAGAACAGCTTCTTCCCTGCTGCTGTCAGACACTTGAATGGACCTACCTCGCATTAAGTTGATCTTTCTCCACACCCTAGCTATGACTGTAACACTACATTCTGCACTCTCTCCTTTCCTTCTCTATGAGCCATGATGTGGAGTTGCCGCTGTTGGACTGGGGTAGGCACAGTAAGAAATCTCCCAACACCAGATTAAAGTCCAACAGGTTTATTTGTTAGCACAAACTTTCGGAGCGCTGCTCCTTCATCAGGTATGCTTTGCATAGTGCACAATCCAGGCTTTTTCCCAGGGTGGAAATGGCTGCTACGAGAGGACACAGGTTTAAGGTGCTGGGGGGTAGGTACAGAGGAAATGTTAGGGGGAAGTTTTTCACACAGAGGGTGGGGGAGGAAAACTCAATAGGGTCTTTTAAGAGACTCCTGGATGAGTACATGGGACTTAATAGGATGGAGGGTAATAGGTAGGTCTAGAAGGTAGGGATATGTTCGGCACAACTTGTGGGGCCGAAGGGCCTGTTTTTGTGCTGTAGTTTTTCTACGTTTCTAACAAACAATAAGTTTCACTGTATGCTAATATATGTGACAATAAATTAAATTAAAAGAATTTAAGGTGGGTTGAAGTGTGTCTACTTCAATGCAAGGAGCATCCGGAACAAGGTAGATGAACTTGGGGCGTGGATTGGTACTTGGGACTATGATGTTGTGGCCATTACGGAGACGTGGGTAGAACAAGGACAGGAATGGTTGTTGGACGTTCCGGGGTATAGATGTTTCAGTAAGTGTAGGGTAGCTGGTAAAAGAGGTGGAGGAGTGGCACTGTTAATCAAGGAGAGTGTAACGGCTGCGGAAAGGCACTTCGAAGGGGATCTGCCTACAGAGGTAATATGGGCTGAGGTTAGGAATGGGAAAGGAGCGGTCACGTTGTTAGGAGTTTACTATAGACCCCCAAATAATAATAGAGATGTGGAGGAAGAAATTGCTAAGCAGATTATGGATAGGTGTGGGGGTCACAGGGTAGTTGTCATGGGGGACTTTAACCTTCCAAATATTGATTGGAACCTTTATAGGTCGAATAGTTCGGATGGGGCAGTTTTTGTGCAGTGTGTGCAGGAGTGTTTCCTGACACAATATGTGGATAAGCCAACAAGAGGTGGGGCCACATTGGATTTGGTACTGGGAAATGAACCGGGTCAAGTGTTAGATTTGGTTGTGGGAGAGCACTTTGGAGATAGTGACCACAATTCGGTGTCTTTTGTTATTGCAATGGAGAGGGAGAGGGCCATGCCGCAGGGCAAGGTTTACAATTGGGGGAGAGGTAATTATGATGCAATCAGGCGGGAATTAGGAAGCATAGGATGGGAACAAAAATTGTCAGGCAAAGGCACTAATGATAAGTGGAACTTTTTCAAGGAACAAATACTGCGAGTCCTTGATAGGTATGTCCCTGTCAGGCAGAGAGGAAATGGCCGAGTGAGGGAACCATGGTTCACAAAAGAGGTGGAATGTCTTGTCAAGAGGAAGAAGGAAGCGTATGTTAGGTTGAGAAAACAAGGTTCAGATGGCTCGATGGAGGGTTACAAGTTAGCAAGAAATGAGCTGAAAAAGGGGCTTAGGAGAGCTAGGAGGGGACATGAGAAGTCCTTGGCGGGTCGGATCAAGGAAAACCCCAAGGCTTTTTACTCTTATGTGAGGAATAAAAGAATGACCAGGGTGAGGTTGGGGCCGGTCAAGGACGGCAGTAGGAATTTGTGCATGGAGTCAGGAGAGATAGGAGAGGTGATGAATGAATACTTTTCTTCGGTGTTCACCAAGGAGAGGGTGTCACAGGCTGATAGGCTGGAGGAAGTAGATGTTCGGAGGGAAGATGTACTAGCAATTTTGAATAAACTGAAAGTTGATAAGTCCCTTGGGCCTGATGAAATGTATCCTAGGATTCTTTGGGAGGCAAGGGATGAGATAGCAGAGTCTTTGGCTTTGATCTTTGCATCCTCACTGTCCACGGGGGTGGTGCTAGAAGACTGGAGAGTGGCGAATGTTGTTCCTCTGTTTAAGAAAGGGAATAGAAATGACCCTGGTAATTATAGTCTTACTTCGGTGGTCAGTAAGTTGATGGAAAAGGTCCTTAGGGATAGGATTTACGACCATTTAGAAAGATGCAGCCTAATCCGGGTTAGTCAGCACGGATTTGTGAAGGGCAAGTCTTGCCTCACAAATTTGATAGAATTTTTTGAGGAGGTAACTAAGTGTGTAGATGAAGGTAGTGCAGTTGATGTCATATACATGGATTTTAGTAAGGCGTTTGATAAAGTCCCCCACAGTCGGCTTATGAAGAAAGTAAGGATGTGGGGGATAGAGGGAAGTTTGGCCGATTGGATAGGTAACTGACTATCTAACAGAAGACAGAGGGTGGTGGTGGATGGAAAATTTTCGGACTGGTAACCGGTTACCAGCGGAGTGCCACAGGGATCAGTGCTTGGTCCTCTGCTATTTGTAATTTTTATAAATGACTTGGAGGAGGGGGCTGAAGGGTGGATCAGTAAATTTGCTGATGACACCAAGATTGGTGGAGTAGTGGATGAGGTGGAGGGCTGTTGTAGGCTGCAAAGAGATATAGATAGGATGCAGAGCTGGGCTGAAAAATGGCAAATGGAGTTTAACCCTGATAAATGCGAGGTGATTCATTTTGGTAGGACAAATTTAAATGTGAATTACAGGGTCAAAGGTAGGGTTCTGAAGAATGTGGAGGAACAGAGAGATCTTGGGGTTCATATCCATAGATCTCTGAAGGTTGCCACTCAAGTGGATAGAGCCATGAAGAAGGCCTATAGTGTGTTGGTGTTCATTAACAGGGGGTTTGAGTTTAAGAGCCGTGGGGTTATGCTGCAACTGTACAGGACCTTGGTGAGACCACATTTGGAATATTGTGTGCAGTTCTGGTCACCTCACTACAAGAAGGATGTGGAGACACTGGAAAGAGTGCAAAGGAGATTTACCAGGATGCTGCCTGGTTTGGAGGGTAGGTCTTATGAGGAAAGGTTGAGGGAACTTGCGCTTTTCTCTTTGGAGTGGAGGAGGTTGAGAGGAGACTTGATAGAGGTTTATAAGATGATGAGGGGGATAGATAGAGTGAATGTTCAAAGACTATTTCCTCGGGTGAATGGAGCGGTAACTAGGGGGCATAACTATAGAGTTCATGGTGGGAGATATAGGAAGGATGTCCGAGATAGGTTTTTTACTCAGAGAGTGGTTGGGGTGTGGAATGGACTGCCTGCAGGGATAGTGGAGTCAGACACTTTAGGAACATTTAAGAAGCTATTGGATAGGCACATGGAGTACTTCGGGATGATAGGGAGGAAATAGCTTGATCTTGGTTTCAGACAAAGCTCGGCACAACATTGTGGGCCGAAGGGCCTGTTCTGTGCTGTAATGTTCTATGTAATTGTACACAGTTCTCCAAATGTGCCCTTACCAATGTCTTGTACAGTTGTTACAGAACGTCCCAACTCCTGTACTCAGTGCTCTGACCGATGAAGGCAAGTGTACCAAACACCTTCACCACTCTGTCCATCTGTAACTCCACTTTCAAGGAGCTATGAACCTGTACCCCTAGATCTCTTTGTTCTGTAACTCTCCCCAACGCCCGACCATTAACTGAGTAAGTCCTGCCCTGGTTCAATCTGCCAAAATGTGTCACCTCGCATTTGTCGAAATTAAACTCCATCTGCCATTGGTCAGCCCACTGGCCCAATTGATCAAGATCCCGTTGCAATCCAAGATAACCTTTTTCACTGTCCACTATGCACAGGGTGGTACAGTGATTGGCACTGCTGCCACACAGCACCAGGAAACCGGGTTTAATTCCCGGCTTGGGTCACTGTGTGGAGTTTGCATGTTCTCCCCGTGTCTGCGTGGGTTTCCTCCGAGTGCTCCGGTTTCCTCCCACTGTCCAAAGACATGCTGGTTAGGGTGCATTGGCCATGCTAAATTCTTCCCTCAGTGTACCCGAACAGGTGCCGGAGTGTGGCGACTAGGAATTTTCACAGTAACTGCATTGCAGTGGGAATGTAAGCCTAATTGTGACTAATAAATAAAAAATATATAAAATTTATGCCATCAATCTTGGTGTCATCTGCAAACTTACTAACCATGCCTCCTAAATTCTCATCCAAATCATTAATATAAATGACAAATAACAGTGGACCCAGCACCGGTCCCTGAGGCACCCCGCTGGTCCCTGAGGCACACCGCTGGTCCCTGAGGCACACCGCTGGTCCCTGAGGCACACCGCTGGTCCCTGAGGCACCCCGCTGGTCCCTGAGGCACCCCGCTGGTCCCTGAGGCACACCGCTGGTCCCTGAGGCACCCCGCTGGTCCCTGAGGCGCACCGCTGGTCCCTGAGGCACACCGCTGGTCCCTGAGGCACATCGCTGGTCACAGGCCTCCAGTTTGAAAAACAACCCTCTACAACCACCCTCGAATTTCTGTCGTCAAGCCAATTTTGTATCCAATTGGCTACAACTCTCACCAACTTTTGCAGATTCACCATAGAAAGCATTCTTTCTGGTTGTATCACAGCTTGGTATGGCTCCTGCTCTGCCCAAGACCACAAGAAACTACAAACGGTCGTAAATGTAGCCCAATCCATCACGCAAACCAGCCTCCCATCCATTGACTCTGTCTACACTTCCCGCAACCTCGGCAAAGCAGCCAGCATAATCAAGGACCCTACGCACCCTGGACATTCTCTCTTCCACCTTCTTCCATCGGGAAAAAGGTACAAAAGTCTGAGGTCACGTACCGACCGACTCAAGAACAGCTTCTTCCCTGCTGCTGTCAGACTTTTGAATGGACTTGCATTCATTTGATCTTCCTAGCTATGACTGTAACACTACATTCTGCACTCTCTCGTTTCCTTCTCTATGAATAGTATGCTTTGTGTAGCATGCAAGAAACAATACTTTTCACTGTGCATTAATACATGTGACAATAATAAATCAAATCAAATCAAATCATCCCCAAGGGATCTGTCATAAGTAGATTGCCAACTAATCCTTTCCAGAAACATAGAAAAACTACAGCACAAAACAGGCCCTTCGGCCCCACAAGTTGTGCCGAACATATCCCTAACTTCTAGGCCTACCTATAACCCTCCATCCTATTAAGTCCCATGTACTCATCCAGGAGTCTCTTAAAAGACCCTATTGAGTTTGCCTCCACCACCACTGACGGCAGCCGATTCCACTCGCCCACCACCCTGTGTGAAAAACTTCCCCCTAACATTTCCCCTGTACCTACCCCCCAGCACCTTAAACCTGTGTCCTCTCGTAGCAGCCATTTCCACCCTGGGAAAAAGCCTCTGAGAGTCCACCCGATCTATGCTTCTCAACATCTTATACACCTCTATTAGGTCTCCTCTCATCCTACATCTCTCCAAGGAGAAAAGACCGAGCTCCCTCAGCCTATCCTCATAAGGCATGCCACTCAATCCAGGCAACATCCTTGTAAATCTCCTCTGCACCCTTTCAATCTTTTCCACATCCTTCCTGTAATGAGGCGACCAGAACTGAGCACAGTACTCCAAGTGGGGTCTGACGAGGGTCTTATATAGCTGCATCATTATCCCCGGACTCCTAAACTCAATCCCTCGATTGATAAAGGCCAGCACACCATACACCTTCTTAACCACCTCCTCCACCTGCGGGGCTGATTTTAGAGTCCTATGGACCCGGACCGCAAGGTCCTTCTGACCCTCTACAGTACTAAGAGTCTTTCCCTTTATATTATACTCCTTCATCCCATTTGACCTGCCAAAATGGACCACGACGCATTTATCTGGGTTGAAGTCCACCTGCCACTTCTCCAACCAGTCTTGCATCCTATCTATGTCCCTCTGTAACTTCTGACATCCCTCCAGACTATCCACAACCCCACCAACCTTCGTGTCGTCGGCAAACTTACCAACCCATCCCTCCACTTCCTCATCCAGGTCATTTATGAAAATGACAAACAGCAAGGGTCCCAGAACAGATCCCTGGGGCACACCACTGGTGACCGACCTCCATTTAGAAAAAGACCCATCTATACACACTCTCTGCCTCCTTTGGGCAGGCCAGTTCTGGATCCACAGGGCAGCAGCCCCTTGGATCCCATGCCCTCTCACATTTTCTTGAAGCCTTGCATGGGGGACCTTATCGAACGCCTTGCTAAAATCCATATAAACCACATCTACCGCTTTCCCTTCGTCAATGTGTTTAGTCACATTTTCGAAGAACTCCACCAGGCTCATAAGGCACGATCTGCCTTTGACAAAGCCATGCTGAGTATTCTTGAGCATACTAAACCTCTCTAAATGCTCATAAATCTTGTCCCTCAGGATCTTCTCCATCAGCTTACCAACCACTGAGGTTAGACTCACCGGTCGGTAATTACCTGGGCTATCCCTATTCCCTTTCTTGAAAATAGGAACCACATCCGCAATCCTCCAATCCTCCGGCACCTCTCCCGTCTCCATCGACGACGCAAAGATCATCGCCAGGGGCTCTGCAATCTCTTCCCTCGCCTCCCACAGTAACCTGGGGTACATCCCATCCGGACCCAGCGACTTATCTATCTTGAAGCCATTCAAAGATTCCAGCACAACCTCTTTCTTAAAGTCCACATACTCAATCTTTTCAGTCCACCGCAAGCCCACAGAACATCCACCCAGATCCTTCTCCTCTGTGAAAACCGAGGCAAAATATTCATTAAGCACCTCTGCCATTTCTACTGGTTCCGAACAGACTTTCCCACCTTCACCTTTTATAGGCCCTATTCCTTCACGTCTCATCCTTTTACTCATCACATATTTATAGAACGCCTTAGGGTTTTCCTTAATCCTACCTGCCGAGGCCTTCTCGTGACCCCTTCTGGCTCTCCTAATTTCCTTCTTTAGTCCCTTCCTACAAGCCGTATACTCATCTAGATCCCTATCTTTGCCAAGCTCTCTGAGCCTTTTGTACGCTTTCCTTTTCTTCTCGACTAGGTCCCGCACAGCTTTCGTGCACCACGGTTCCTTTAACCTACCAACACCTCCCTGTCTGCTCGGAACATTGTCCTGTAGAACTCTAGACAGACATTCCTTGAAAACCTGCCACCTCTCTTCAGTACATTTCCCCGAGAATACCTCCTTCCAATTTACTCCTCTAATTTGCTGCCTTATGTCTTCATATTTCCCCTTACTCCATATAAACACTTTCCTAGCTTGCCTGATCCTCTCTTTTTCCAATGCAAGCCTAAAGGGGATAGAGTTATGATCGCTATCCCCAAGATGCTCTCCCACTGAGAGATCTGACACTTGTCCAGGTTCATTGGTCAGTATCAGATCAAGTGCAGCCTCTCCTCTTGTAGGCTTGTCCACATGCTGTGTCAGGAAACCCTCCTGAACACACCTAACAAACTCCTCCCCATCCAATCCCCTTACCCTCGGGATATTCCAATCTATGTTTTCTCATTGCACAACACCCAGTCCAAGATGTCCTGCTCCCTTGTTAGTTCCTCAATGTATTGCTCCAGAAAACCATCCAGTATACACTCCAGAAATTCCTCCTCTATTGTACTGTGATTAATTTGACTCTCCCAATCTTTGTGCAGATTAAAGTTACCCATAATCACAGATGTTCCTTTAACACACACTTCTCTGATTTCCAGTCCAATGCTTTTCCCAACATTACCACTGCAGTTTGGGGTCTGTAAACCACCGCCACTGACCACCCCCACCAATGTTTTTTGCCCCTTGTTGTTTCTTAACTCGACCCATACAGATTCCACACCACCTATGCTAATATCCTTCCTCAATATCCAATGAGAGACTCAGGCTCTCCTCATGTGACAGACCTGCCATCCCAGGAATCAGTCTGGTAAACCTTCGCTGTGCTCCCTCTATAGCAAGGACATCCTTCCTCAGATAAGGACACCAAAACTGTACACAATACTCCAGGTGTGGCCTCAGCAAAGCCCTGTACAATTGCAGCAAAACATCCATAGAAACATACCCCCTATCCCTACACTCAAATCCTCTCGCGATGAAGGCCAACATACCGTCTGCCGAGGATTGTCGAGCTGGGAAGGCAGTGATGGCCATTTCTTTGTTAGTTTATTGCTGCTGCCACTCACCTTGTTGAAGAGGAAGGCTCTTCCAGTAGCTCCAGTGAATCGTGTGGAAATCAGTTCGGAGCGGTTGGTTAGGATGGTGTCACAGTTGGCACAGGAGAAGAGTCGAGTGCCTCCAATATGGTCAAGGAAGATTCTACCCATGATTCCCAGCCTTGGAATTGTACTCGGGTTGGATCTGTGGAAGAGAATTCATAATGAGACAGGGCAAGTCATGGCACGGGGGCACAGTGGTTAGCACTACTGCCTCACAGTGCCAGGGACCCGGGTTCGATTCCCAGCCTGGGTCACCGTCTGTTTGCACGGTCTCCCCGTGTCTGCGTGGGTTTCCTCTGGGTGCTCCGGATTCCTCCCACACTCCAAAGATTTGCAGGTTAGGTGTATTGGCCATGGTAAATTCACCCTCAGTGCATCCGAACAGGTGCCAGAGTGTGGCGACGAGGGGATTTTCACAGTAACTTTATTGCAGTGTTAATGTAAGACTATTTGTGACTAATAAATAATGAAGTCCCATGGACATCCTGCCAACTCACTGCAGAGTAATCCCCTCAATCCCATTCTCCTGCTCCTCCCATATCCCAAACTGTTTTATTTCCATCCAATTTCCTTTTGAAATCATTCAGCATTACCGCTCCGATCACCCTGGTGGACAGTGTTCCTGGTCGGTACAAATCTTCTTCCTCACATCTCTCCAACATCTCTTGCCCAAGATCATATTTCTGTGAATCCGGGTCCTTTGTCCACCTGATCCAAACCTGTCATCATCATGTCCACCTCGATCAAATCTCCCCTCAGTCTCTGCTGCTCCAAGGAGAACAACCCCAGCTTCTCCAACCTAACCTTGTCATTAAATCTCCTCATTCCTGGACCCAAATCTCCTCCGCACCCTCTGAGAGGGCAGGGGGGCCCCTTAGTGTCAGGGGGATGAGCTGGGTAAATACATGGGGTTACAGGGATGGGGCCTGGGTGGGATTGTTGTTGGTGCAAACTCGATGGGCCGAATGGCCTTTCTGCACTGTAGGGATATTATCAAAGAGGTTTACAGCATGGAAAGAGGCCCTTCAGCCCAACTTGTCTATGTCACCCCTTTTTAAAACCCCTAAGCTAGTCGCAACTGCCCGCATTTGGCCCATATCCCTCTATACCCATCGTACCCGTGTAACTGTCTAAACGCTTTTTAAAAAACAAAATTGTACCCGCCTCTACTACTGCCTCTGCCAGCTCGTTCCAGACACTCACCACCCTCTGTGTGAAAAAATTGCCCCTCTGGACCCTTTTGTATCTCTCCCGTCTCACCTTAAACCTATGCCCTCTAGTTTTAGGGAAAAGATATTGACTATCTAGCTGATCTGTGCCCCTCATTATTGTATAAACCTCTATAAGATCACCCCTCAGCCTCCTACGCTCCAGAGAAAGATGTCCCAGTCTATTAGCAAATTTGCTGATGACACCAAAGTCGGTGGTGTGGTAGACAGTGAGGAAGGGTGTCGTAGTTTGCAGGAAGACTTAGACAGGTTGCAAAGTTGGGCCGAGAGGTGGCGGATGGAGTTTAATGCGGAGAAGTGTGAGGTAATTCACTTTGGTAGGAATAACAGATGTGTTGAGTATAGGGCTAACGGGAGGACTTTGAATAGTGTGGAGGAGCAGAGGGATCTAGGTGTATGTGTGCATAGATCCCTGAAAGTTGGGAATCAAGTAGATAAGGTTGTTAAGAAGGCATATGGTGTCTTGGCGTTTATTGGTAGGGGGATTGAATTTAGGAGTCGTAGCGTTATGTTGCAACTGTACACAACTCTGGTGCGGCCGCACTTGGAGTACTGTGTGCAGTTCTGGTCCCCACATTACAGGAAGGATGTGGAGGCTTTGGAGAGGGTGCAGAGGAGGTTTACCAGGATGTTGCCTGGTATGGAGGGGAGATCCTATGAGGAGAGGCTGAGGGATTTGGGATTGTTTTCGCTGGAAAGGCGGCGGCTAAGAGGGGATCTTATTGAAACATATAAGATGATTAGAGGTTTAGATAGGGTGGATAGTGATAGCCTTTTTCCTCTGATGGAGAAATCCAGCACGAGGGGGCATGGCTTTAAATTGAGGGGGGGTAGTTATAGAACCGATGTCAGGGGTAGGTTCTTTACCCAGAGGGTGGTGAGGGATTGGAATGCCCTGCCAGCATCAGTAGTAAAGGCGCCTAGTTTGGGGGCGTTTAAGAGATCCGTAGATAGGTTCATGGACGAAAAGAAATTGGTTTAGGTTGGAGGGTCACAGTTTTTTTTTTTAACTGGTCGGTGCAACATCGTGGGCCGAAGGGCCTGTTCTGCGCTGTAATGTTCTATGTTCTATGTTCTATCCAGCCTCTCCTTATAACTCAATCCAACAAGCCCCGGTAGCATCCTAGTAAATCTTTTCTGCACTCTTTCTAGTTTAATAATATCCTTTCTATAATAGGGTGACCAGAATTGTACACAGTATTCCAAGTGTGGCCTTACCAATGTCTTGTACAACTTCAACAAGATGTCCCAACTCCTGTATTCAATGTTCTGACCGATGAAACCAAGCATGCCGAATGCCTTCTTCACCACTCTGCCCACCTGTGACTCCACTTTCAAGGAGCTATGAACCTGTACCCCATGATCTCTTTGTTCTGTAACTCTCCCCAACGCCCTACCATTAACTGAGTAAGTCCTGCCCTGGTTCAATCTACCAAAATGCATCACCTCGCATTTATCTAAATTAAACTCCATCTGCCATTCGTCAGCCCACTGGCCCAATTGACCAAGATCCCGTTGCAATCGGAGGTAACTTTCCACTGTCCCTGATGCCAACAATCTTGGTGTCATCTGCAAACCTGCTAACCATGCCTCCTATATTCTCATCCAAATCATTAATATAAATGACAAATAACAGTGGACCCAGCACTGGTCCCTGAGGCACACCGCTGGTCCCTGAGGCACACCGCTGGTCACAGGCCTCCAGTTTGAAACCACCCTCTGTCTTCTGTCACAATGGTTCAAATGTCCTCTCCCTGCACTGGGAGAGTCTGCGATGGGCTGAATGTCCTCTCTCTGCACTGGGAGAGTCTGCGATGGGCTGAATGTCCTCTCTCTGCACTGGGAGAGTCTGCGATGGGCTGAATGTCCTCTCTCTGCACTGGGAGAGTCTGCGATGGGCTGAGTGGCCTCTCCCTGCACTGGGAGAGTCTGCGATGGGCTGAGTGGCCTTTCTCTGCACTGGGAGAGTCTGCGATGGGCTGAATGGCCTCTCTCTGCACTGGGAGAGTCTGCGATGGGCTGAGTGGCCTCTCTCTGCACTGGGAGAGTCTGTGATGGGCTGAGTGGCCTCTCTCTGCACTGGGAGAGTCTGCGATGGGCTGAATGTCCTCTCTCTGCACTGGGAGAGTCTGCGATGGGCTGAATGTCCTCTCCCTGCACTGGGAGAGTCTGTGATGGGCTGAATGGCCTCTCCCTGCACTGGGAGAGTCTGTGATGGGCTGAGTGTCCTCTCCCTGCACTGGGAGAGTCTGCGATGGGCTGAATGTCCTCTCCCTGCACTGGGAGAGTCTGTGATGGGCTGAATGGCCTCTCCCTGCACTGGGAGAGTCTGCGATGGGCTGAGTGGCCTCTCCCTGCACTGGGAGAGTCTGCGATGGGCTGAGTGGCCTCTCCCTGCACTGGGAGAGTCTGCGATGGGCTGAGTGTCCTCTCCCTGCACTGGGAGAGTCTGCGATGGGCTGAATGTCCTCTCCCTGCACTGGGAGAGTCTGTGATGGGCTGAGTGTCCTCTCCCTGCACTGGGAGAGTCTGCGATGGGCTGAATGGCCTCTCCCTGCACTGGGAGAGTCTGCGATGGGCTGAATGGCCTCTCCCTGCACTGGGAGAGTCTGTGATGGGCTGAATGTCCTCTCCCTGCACTGGGAGAGTCTGTGATGGGCTGAGTGGCCTCTCCCTGCACTGGGAGAGTCTGTGATGGGCTGAGTGGCCTCTCCCTCCACTGGGAGAGTCTGTGATGGGCTGAATGGCCTCTCCCTGCACTGGGAGAGTCTGTGATGGGCTGAGTGTCCTCTCCCTGCACTGGGAGAGTCTGCGATGGGCTGAATGGCCTCTCCCTGCACTGGGAGAGTCTGTGATGGGCTGAATGTCCTCTCCCTGCACTGGGAGAGTCTGTGATGGGCTGAGTGGCCTCTCCCTGCACTGGGAGAGTCTGTGATGGGCTGAGTGGCCTCTCCCTCCACTGGGAGAGTCTGTGAAGGGCTGAATGGCCTCTCCCTGCACTGGGAGAGTCTGTGATGGGCTGAGTGTCCTCTCCCTGCACTGGGAGAGTCTGCGATGGGCTGAGTGTCCTCTCCCTGCACTGGGAGAGTCTGCGATGGGCTGAATGGCCTCTCCCTGCACTGGGAGAGTCTGCGATGGGCTGAATGGCCTCTCCCTGCACTGGGAGAGTCTGCGATGGGCTGAGTGTCCTCTCCCTGCACTGGGAGAGTCTGCGATGGGCTGAATGGCCTCTCCCTGCACTGGGAGAGTCTGCGATGGGCTGAATGGCCTCTCCCTGCACTGGGAGAGTCTGCGATGGGCTGAATGGCCTCTCCCTGCACTGGGAGAGTCTGCGATGGGCTGAATGGCCTCTCCCTGCACTGGGAGAGTCTAGATGGGCTGAATGGCCTCTCCCTGCACTGGGAGAGTCTGTGAACACGCCCCTCTGTGACGTCACAGGAATGGAGGCCCCGCCCTGCGGTGACGTCAGCTGGAAATAGGCCCCGCCCTCCAATGACGTACTCCCTCGCGCGGGGTTATTGTTGTTGTGGTGACGTCACTGGGCCCGGGCCTGGTGCGGACGCGGGAGAGCGAATCGGAGCAAACAGCGAAAACCAACCAGGTAAAAACATCAAATCAGCGGCAAATACTGTCCACAATGCTGACTAAATACTGTCCAATATACTGTCTAAATACTGCCCCAAATACTGACTAAATACTGTCCAATATACTGTCTAAATACTGTCCAATATACTGACTAAATACTGCCCCAAATACTGACTAAATACTGCCCCAAATACTGACTAAATACTGCCCCAAATACTGACTAAACACTGCCCCAAATACTGACTAAATACTGCCCCAAATACTGACTAAACACTGCCCCAAATACTGACTAAATACTGCCCCGAATACTGACTGAATACTGCCCCAAATACTGACTAAATACTGCCCCGAATACTGACTGAATACTGCCCCAAATACTGACTAAATACTGCCCCAAATACTGACTAAATACTGCCCCAAATACTGACTAAATACTGCCCCAAATACTGACTAAATACTGCCCCAAATACTGACTAAATACTGCCCCAAATACTGTCTAAATACTGTCCACAATGCTGACTAAATACTGCCCCAAATACTGACTAAATACTGCCCCAAATACTGACTAAATACTGCCCCAAATACTGACTAAATACTGCCCCAAATACTGACTAAATACTGTCCACAATGCTGACTAAATACTGCCCCAAATACTGACTAAATACTGCCCCAAATACTGACTAAATACTGCCCCAAATACTGACTAAATACTGCCCCAAATACTGACTAAATACTGCTCCAAATACTGACTAAATACTGCCCCAAATACTGACTAAATACTGCCCCAAATACTGACTAAATACTGCCCCAAATACTGACTAAATACTGTCCCTAATACTGACTAAATACTGTCCAATATACTGACTAAACACTGCCCCAAATACTGACTAAATACTGCCCCAAATACTGACTAAATACTGTCCCTAATACTGTCTAAATACTGCCCCAAATACTGACTAAATACTGTCCCAAATACTGACTAAATACTGTCCACAATGCTGACTAAATACTGTCCAATATACTGTCTAAATACTGTCCAATATACTGACTAAATACTGCCCCAAATACTGACTAAATACTGCTCCAAATACTGACTAAATACTGCCCCAAATACTGACTAAATACTGCCCCAAATACTGACTAAATACTGTCCACAATACTGACTAAATACTGCTCCAAATACTGACTAAATACTGCCCCAAATACTGACTAAATACTGCCCCAAATACTGACTAAATACTGTCCACAATACTGACTAAATACTGCCCCAAATACTGACTAAATACTGCCCCAAATACTGACTAAATACTGCTCCAAATACTGACTAAATACTGCCCCAAATACTGACTAAATACTGCCCCAAATACTGACTGAATACTGCCCCAAATACTGACTAAATACTGCCCCAAATACTGACTAAATACTGCCCCAAATACTGACTAAATACTGTCCACAATACTGACTAAATACTGCCCCAAATACTGACTAAATACTGCCCACAATACTGACTAAATACTGCCCCAAATACTGACTAAATACTGCCCCAAATACTGACTAAATACTGTCCACAATACTGACTAAATACTGCCCCAAATACTGACTAAATACTGCCCACAATACTGACTAAATACTGCCCACAATACTGACTAAATACTGCCCCAAATACTGACTAAATACTGACTAAATACTGCCCCAAATACTGACTAAATACTGACTAAATACTGCCCCAAATACTGACTAAATACTGCTCCAAATACTGACTAAATACTGCTCCAAATACTGACTAAATACTGCCCCAAATACTGACTAAATACTGCCCCAAATACTGACTAAATACTGCCCCAAATACTGCCCCAAATACTGCCCCAAATACTGCCCCAAATACTGACTGAATACTGACTGAATACTGACTGAATACTGACTAAATACTGACTAAATACTGCTCCAAATACTGACTAAATACTGTCCAATATACTGTCTAAATACTGCCCCAAATACTGACTAAATACTGTTCAATATACTGACTAAATACTGCTCCAAATACTGACTAAATACTGCCCCAAATACTGACTAAATACTGCCCCAAATACTGACTAAATACTGTCCAATATACTGACTAAATACTGCCCCAAATACTGACTAAATACTGCTCCAAATACTGACTAAATACTGCCCCAAATACTGACTAAATACTGACTAAATACTGCCCCAAATACTGCCCCAAATACTGCCC
>NW_027594231.1:0-20321 GCF_964213995.1 Mustelus asterias | reverse complement strand
GAGAGAGAGGGATGGAGGGAGAGAGGGAGGGAGGGAGGGAGAGAGAGAGTGTATGAGGGAGTGGGAGAATGAGCGTGAAAACGGGAGAGAAAAACAGAGAGACAGAGAGAGCGATATAGAGAGGGAAAGAAAAAGACAGAGAGGGATAGAAGTTAATCAGAAACTTCAACAATTCAACAGAGGCAGAAGGAGAGACTGAAAGATTGGCGGAGAGAGAAGTGGAGAGTGGGAGACTGATGCGCTATCAATTAGGCAAAAGGCTCCTTGTGTGCCAATACAACTGTAGGCTTTTATTCATAACAGAATCAGGAGCACATCCCAACAGGTAACTGACCCGGACTGAACAAGGGGGAGGAGACAGCCACCTTTATACCAGGTGACAAGGGGAGGAGCCGGCAGAGGATGTGTCCAGGCAGGACAAACACAACAACGGTGGTCCAGGCAGGACAGAGGCACAACTGTAGTCCACCACATTCACCCCTCCTTTAAAAAAACCGGGGTGAAGCGGAAACAATGTCACAAGTTCAGACGATCTGGTGGCTTGATCCGCCTTCGCGATCGTCGTAGTGCAGGTTGCAGAGTCGTCCGAGCAGAGAGCGGAGTCGGCCCAGGCTCCAGGCACTGAGCGTCGAGAGGAAGCGCCAGGTGGTGTGAGGCGGACCCATCCGTCGTCCCGTCCAGTAGTCGGGTACTGCGTGGCGACGGCACCAGCGACTCAAGCGAGCTGTACATAGGGGTGAGGGGAGTGAGCTGTGGCCCTGGTGGTGTATGGGGAACAGTGGGAACTGGGGCTGGGGGGTGGAGGGACGTAGCGGGCTCTGGGCGCACAACATAAGGGACTGGGACAGTGGGGCGGAGGGACGTGGTGGCCTCAGGGGCACCTGCGGGTGCCAAGTCGCGGACAGAGACCGTGTCCTCCCGCCCGTCAGGGTACGCTACATAAGCGTATTGAGGATTAGTGTGTAGCAATTGGACCCTCTCGACCAAGGGGTCTGCCTTATAGGTCCAGACATGCTTCCAAAGCAGAACGGGCCCCGGGGACATCAGCCAAGCTGGAAGCAAAGTACCCGAGGAGGACTTTCTGGGGAAAGTGAACATCCGCTCGTGAGGTGTCATATTGGTCGCTGTACACAAGAGTGACCTAACTGAATGTAATGCGTCCGGGTGGACGTCTTGCCAACGGCTGATTGGAAGGCCCCTAGACTGTAGCGCTAATAGAACAGCCTTCCAGACCGTTGCGTTCTCCCGCTCTACTTGACCATTACCCCTGGGGTTATAGCTAGTGGTGCGGCTGGAGGCAATGCCTTTGGCGAGCAGGTACTGCCTCAGCTCGTCGCTCATGCATGGGACCCATGGTCGCTATGAATATAGGATGGAAAACCGAACAGGGTGAAGAGCGTGTTCAGGGTCCGAATCACCGTGGCCGAGGTCATGTCCGGGCAGGGGAAGGCAAAAGGGAAATGCGAGTATTCATCGATGACATTCAGAAAATAAATATTGCGGTTAGAGGAAGGGAGGGGAAGCTGCATAAGGGGACGCATACAGGCTGGGTCGGGACCAAGGACACCATTTTCTACCACGTACCCAAGGATGGCGAGGCGGCGTGTTCGAAAAACACACTTCGCCTCATTATATGTCAAATTCAGGAGAGTGGCAGTACGGAGGAATTTTTGTAAATTGGCATCATGGTCCTGCAGGTCATGGCCGCAGATGGTGACGTTATCCAGATACGGGAAAGTGGCCCGTAGCCCGTGCTGGTCCACCATTTGATCCATGGCCCGCTGGAAAACTGAGACCCCATTGGTAACACCAAAGGGGACTCGGAGGAACTGGTAGAGGTGACTGTCCGTCTCAAAGGCAGTATATGGGCGATCCTCCGAGCGGATAGGGAGCTGGTGGTAGGCCGATTTTAAATCAATCGTAGAGAAAACCCTATAGTGCGCGATGCGATTGACCATGTCAGAGATGCGGGGAGAGGGTACGCATCTAGTTGCGTATACCTGTTTATGGTCTGGCTATAGTCAATCACCATGTGGTGTTTCTCCCCCGATTTAACTACGACCACCTGCGCCCTCCAGGGGCTGGTGCTGGTCTGGATAATCCCTTCCTTGAGCAAACGTTGTACTTCGGACCGAATGAAGGCCCGGTCTTCCGCACTATAGCGCCTACTTTTGGTGGCTATAGGCCTGCAATCCAGGGTGAGATTATCGAATAAAGGTGTGGGGGGGGCGGGGGGGGGGGTGATCTTGAGGGTCGAGAGACTGCAGGTGGTGCGTGGGGGGCGCTGCAGTGACGGCGCCTTGCAGACAGAGAGCGGGGGATAAGGGCCATCTTACTGCAGGGTGACGCTCCTATGATGGGTGAGGAAATCTAACCCCAGCAGTACAGCTGCACAGAGTTGCGGCAGCATGAGGAGCTGAAAACGCTCGTAGTCTGTGCCCTGTACCGTCAGAGTCACCACACAGCACCCAAGGACCTCCACTGAGTGAGAATCCGAAGCCATGGAGATTGTCCGTCTCCAGGGCCGCACGGGAAGGGCATATCGACGCACTGTGCGAGGGTGTATAAAACTTCCTGTGCTCCCGCAGTCGTACAAACAGTTTTCTACATGGTCATTTACCATAATCTCCATCATTGACTTGGAGAGTTGGTGAGGCTGAGATTGGTCCAGACGAATCGATGCAACTGTCGAACCCGGTGAGTATTCATCTTCGTCCGCGTCTGATGACGTCACGGATGAAGTTTCCCGCTCGGCGCGCCTTGATGACGGCACCCAAGATGGCAACTTCCGCGCCGCTGACTGTGTCAAAGATGGCGATTCGTGCGCATCCGCTGATTGCATCAAAGATGGCGACTCCCGCGCATCCGCTGACTGCATCGCTTATCCAGGCGCGGAGCACGTGGAGCTTATCGCCGTGGGAGTCGATGACCGCAGCGGCGTCGATGAATGCTTCAAAGCAGTCCAGCCAATGGTCAAATTTATCAGAAACTCCGACCTCTTGAGGGTCTAATGTGAACTTGTCAGGTTTTCAAAGCTGCTCCATGTCGGTCAAATGTAATGAATAAAATTGATGCGCTATCAATTAGGCAAAAGACTACTTGTGTGCCAATACAACTGTAGACTTTTATTCATAACAGAATCAGGAGCACATCCCAACAGGTAACCGACCCGAACTGAACAAGGGGGAGGAGACAGCCACCTTTATACCAGGTGACAAGGGGAGGAGCCGAGCCGGCAGGAGATGTGTCCAGGCAGGACAAAGGCACAACTGAAGTCCACCACAGTGACAGAGAGAGCGAAAGAGTTGGAGAGAAATAGAGACTGAGAGTTAGTGTGTGAGAGAGAGAGAGAGAGGGAGAGACAGAGAGAGAGAGACAGTGAGGGAAACAGAGGTACAGGCAGTGAGAGAGAAGCTGGGAGACTTACCCTCACTGATCCAGAGACTTTCGTTGTGAAACAGTTTGGTCTCCTGCTGCTCTCTCCCAGTCGCTCTGTTGGGGATCCCGAGTTCTTCTCGTTTCCTCTCAAGGGATCTTTCAGTAACGGAGAGGGAGCGAGAGAGGGGACAGGGCTGCGCTGCTGGGCTGTTCCCCTCAGGACCTGTCACTAGACACAAGCACTGAAAGTCAGGAGAGCTTTGTGTTCGAATGCTCTCAGAGGTGAGAGTGTGTGTGACACAAGTCTGTCTGTCCACAGTCACTGCCTCTCTCTCCCTCTCTCATTCTCAAGCTTCACCACACCACCTTGATGCAGCTTGAATCTTTTCTTGAGTATCAATGAATAATTCAGGCTGTGTGTAAGAGGCTGGCTGGGTGTGTGAGCAGTGGGAGGAGGTTGTGGTTGTAACGTGCTGTCGTTCTCTGTTCCTCATCTCAAACCTTTTCTTTCTCTCAGCTTCACTGCTGCTTATTAAAGGCTCAGTGCTGATTGGTTACTGAGTGGATGACATGTGGGGACAGATTGGTTTTCCTGCATTGACATCGAACTGACTGAGTCACAGTGAAAGCAAGACAACAAGCTACATTTATCTAGCACCTTAAAGATGCTTCCGCATCACAAGGTGTTTGACAGGAATGCCAGTCAGACTCAGTCCTGGCACCCAGTCACCAAAGAAGCCTCACAACACCAGGTTAAAGTCCAACAGGTTTATTTGGCAGCACTAGCTTTCGGAGTCTCGCTCCTTCTTCAGGTGAGTGAGGACTTGTGTTCATAAGCAGGGCATATAAAGACACAAACTCAATTTACAAGATAATGGTTGGAATGCAAGTCTTTACAGGTAATCAAGCCTTAAAGGTACAGACCTTTAAGTCACCTAATCCAGACAGCCAGAGTAATCCTCAGGGGAGCCAGGTTCGAATCCCACTACGGCAGATTGTGGAATTTAAAAACTCATTAAGATCTCTGGAATTAAATGTCTAAGCATGAAATCGTTGTCATAAAAACCCATCTGGTTCACTGATGTCCTTTGGAGAAGGATAGGGAGTTGTGTCACAGCTGGGGGAGGTTTCGGAGATTGGGATAGTGAGGTAACTGAAGGGTTAATTGTGTAAGTCAGCTTCTGGTCCATCTATCTCCCTCACTCGAGTGTTGTGTTCACAGTTGATCTATCAGATCTCACTAATAGCAGAGACTGAGGGAATGAACTGGAGTCTCTAATGAGTCTCTCCAATCACATCACAAGACAGAGACAGAGAGATGAATGCAGGTGATAAGGTGTGAGAAACACAGTCACAAACTGTTACTGATCCCAGTGAGAAACTGTGAACAAGTCCATTAATGTGAGAGCAAAATGTGTTCAGGGAATAAAGTGTAAATTGTGGAGACAGAGAAATGGTTTGAAAAAGACAGTCTGGAACTGGAATCCTCTGGACTGGGACTTGTGTCTGTGTGAACTTTAAAGACAGTTTGTTAATGACAGCGTTCCCTGTAAACAGCAAACAGTGAAAACAAGATATAAAAACCAATCTGTGTGAATGCAGAGTTGGGGAGCAGCTTCCAGACCTGATCTGGTTTCATTTTCAAACACTCACTCTTTAGTTGATGACAGATTCATTACAGGACAGAGGAGGCCATTTGGCCCACTGGGGGGAATTTTACCGTCCGCCCGCCTCGGCAATCAGCGTGGGCGAGGGGTGACCCATGGAAAGGTCCGTTGACCTCAGGTGGATTTTCTGGTTTTGGTGTGAGTGAGGCCGGAATATCCTGCCAAGAGTGTCTGCACCGTCTCTCCAAAAGAGCATCGTGACTGAGTGCCGTTCCCCTGCCTTTCCCCCGTACCCCTGAACATTGTTTCAATTCCAATAATCATCTAACGCCCTCTTGAATGTCTCGATTAAACCTGCCTCCACCGCACGTTCAGGCAGAACATTCCAGATCCCAACCACTCACTGGGTGAAAAAATGTTCAGACAATCACGCTTGCTTCTTTTGTAAATCATTTTAAATCTGTGCCCTCTCATTCTCGATCTTTTTACAAGGGGGAAACGGTTTCTCCCGATCTACTCTGTCCAACTCCTCATGATTTTGAACATCTCTATCAAATCTTCGCTTAGTCTTCTATCCAGGGAGAACAGTCCCAACCTCTCCAATCTATCCTCATAACTGAAGTTTCTCATCCCTGGAACCATTCTCATAAACCTCTTCTGCACTCTCTCCAATGTGTTCACATCCTTCCTCTCGTGCGGCACCCAGAACTGTACACAATATTCCAGCTGAGGTCTAACTAGTGTCTTGGCTAAGTTCAGCATAACCTCCTTGCTCTTGTACTCAGTGCCGCTGTTAATAAAGCCCAGAATACTTGATGCTCTCTCCACCTGTCCTGTCACCTTCAATGATCTCTGCACAGATACACCCAGCTCCCTCTGCTCCTGCCCCCTTTAAGAATTTTACCCTTTATTTATATTGTCTCTCCATGTTCTTCCTATCAAAATGTATCACCTCACACTTCTCCACATCGAACTTCATCTGCCACTTAAATGTCCGCTCCACCAACTTGTCTACGTTCTCAGTTTACAATACTTCCAAGTTTTGTGTCAACTGCAAACTTTGAAATTGTACCCTTAATACCAAGATCTAGATCATGAATATATATCAGGAAAAGCAAGGCTCCCAATACCGACCCCTGTGGAACTCCACGACATACCTGCCTCCAGCCTGAAAAATATCCATTGACCATTACTCCCTGCTTCCTATTCCTCATTAATTTTATACCCACATTGCTACTTGTCCCTTTTATTCCATGAGTTATAACTTTTCTTACAAGTCTGTTGTGTGGCACTATATCGAATGCCTTCTGAAAGTCCATGTTCACCACGTCAACAGCATTACCCTCATTGATCCTCTCTGTTACCTCCTCAAAACACTCCAGCAAGTTTAAGAGATCCGTAGATAGGTTCATGGACGAAAAGAAATTGGTTTAGGTTGGAGGGTCACAGTTTTTTTTTTAACTGGTCGGTGCAACATCGTGGGCCGAAGGGCCTGTTCTGCGCTGTAATGTTCTATGTTCTATGTTCTAAGTTAGTGAAACACAATTTCCCCTTTAGAAACCCATGCTGCCTCTTCTCCATGTGATTACTAATTCTGTCCAGAATAATTGTTTCTAGAAGCTTCCCCATCAGTGATCAACAGTGATGTTAAACTGACTCCAAAAGAGAAAATGCTGGAAAATCTCAGCAGGTCTGGCAGCAGCTGTAAGGAGAGTAAAGAGCTGATGTTTCGAGTCCAGATGACTCTTTGTCAACGCTCTTTTGGTGTGAGTGAGGCTGGAATATCCCGCCAAGAGAGTCTACACCGTCTCTCCAAAAGAGCATCGTGACTGAGTGCCGTTCCCCTGCCTTTCCCCCGTATCCCTGCACATTGTTTCAATTCCAATAATCATCTAATGCCCTCTTGAATGCCTGGATTGAACCTGCCTCCACCACACTTCCAGACAGAACATTCTAGACCCCAACCACTCACTGGGTGAAAAAATGTTCTCTCACATCACGCTTGCTTCTTTTCTAAATCACTTTAAATCTGTGCCCTCTCAGTCTCGATCCTTTTGGTTTCAGATTCCAGCATCTGCAGTAATTTGCTTTTATCTTGTGTTAAACTGACTGCTCTGTAATTGGTCACTATTTGCCACATGTTCCCCGACCGAAACTTTGACGACCTGACCGGGCTCATTTCCCAGAACTAGGTCCAGTATAGCCCCCTCTCTAGTCGGGCTATCTACGTACTGTTCCAAAGAACCTTCCAGTATGCATTTTACAAATTCCTCCCCGTCCGGACCCCCAGCTCTAAGCACTTTCCAGTCTGTGCCAGGGAAATTAAAGTCCCCCACTACAACAACCCTATTTTTTCTGCACCTATCCAGAATCTCCTGACATATCCTTTCCTCCACTTCCCGTGGGCTGTTGGGTGGTCTGTAGTATACCCCCAGCATAGTGACTGCACCCTTCCTGTTTCTGAGTTCCACCCACAGCGACTCAGTACATGACCCCTCTAAGTTCTCTACCCTCTGCACCGCGGTAATATGCTCCTTAACTAATATCGCTACTCCCCCACCTTTTTTAGCCCCTCCTCTGTCTCGCCTAAAACACTTATACCCCGGAATATTCAGCTGCCAGTCCTGTTCTTTTAACCAAGTCTCCGTCACTGCAACCACATCCAAATTCCGCGTAAGCATTAAGGCCCTAAGTTCGTCTGTCTTACCCATTACGCTCCTTGCATTGAAGCAGATGCACTCCAGACCTCCAGGCCCACTCAGGTCATCCTGCTCCAGAATGCTCCTCTTCTTAGCTAGCCTTGCCTTGGCCCCCAGCTCAACCCCAGCCTCAGTACATACTGACCTACTGTTTTGTTCCCCACCCCCCTGCCACACTAGTTTAAACCCTGCCGAAACACTCCAGCAAAACTCCCAGCCAGGATATTTGCTCCCTTCCAGTTAAGGTGTAATCCATCCTTTCTGTACAGTTGCCATCCTGACTTGAAGATTTCCCAGTTATCTATGAATTTAAAACCCTCCCTCTTGCACCAGTCCTTTAGCCACGCGTTCAACTGTAGAATCTCCCTGTTCCGAGCCTCACTTGCACTAGACACCGGGAGCAGTCCAGAGATTGCTACCCTGGAGGCCTTACTTTTTAGCCTCCCTGAATTTCTCTCGTATGACCCCCCTGCTCTTCCTACCTACATCATTTTCACCAATGTGTACAATTACGTCCGTTTGACTACCTTCCTTTTTTAATATGCTTCCTACCCTCTCGGAGACATCCAGTACCCCGGCACCAGGGAGGCAGACTGATAGAGGTTTACAAGATTATGAGTGGCATGGACAGAGTGGATAGTCAGATGCTCTTTCCTAGAGTAGGAAAGTCAAGTACTGGGGACATAGGTTGAAGGCGTGTGGGGAAAAGTTTAGAGGTGATGAGCGAGGCAAGTTTTTTACACAGAGGGTGGTGAATGTCTGGAACGCACTGCCCGGGGAGGTGGTGGGAGCGGATACGATAGCGGCATTTAAGGGGCAACTAGATGAATACATGAATAGGATGGGAATGGAAGGATACCATAGAACCATAGAGAATTACAGCTCAGAAACAGGCCTTTTGGCCCTTCTTATCTGTGCCGAACCATTTTTTGCCGAGTCCCACTGACCTGCACTTGGACCATATCCCTCCACACCCCTCTCATCCATGAACCCGCCCAAGTTTTTCTTAAATGTTAAAAGTGACCCCGCATTTACCACTTTATCCAGCAGCTCATTCCACACTCCCACCACTCTCTGCGTGAAGAAGCCCCCCCTAATATTCCCTTTAAACTTTTCTCCTTTCACCCTTAACCCGTGCCCTCTGGTTTTTTTCTCCCCGAGCCTCAGCGGAAAAAGCCTGCTTGCATTCATTCTATCTATACCCATCAAAATCTTATACACCTCGATCAAATCTCCCCTCAACCTTCTACGCTCCAGGGAATAAAATCCCAACCTATTCAATCTCTCTCTGTAACTCAGCTTCTCAAATCCCGGCAACATCCTTGTGAACCTTCTCTGCACTCTTTCAACCTTATTTACATCCTTCCTGTAACTAGGTGACCAAAACTGTACACAATACTCCAAATTCGGCCTCACCAATGCCTTATATAACCTTACCATAACACTCCAACTTTTATACTCGATACTCCGGTTTATAAAGGCCCATGTACCAAAGGCACTCTTTACGACCCTATCCACCTGTGACGTCACTTTTAGGGAATTCTCTACCTGTATTCCCAGATCCCTCTGTTCAACTGCACTCTTCAGACTCCTACCATTTACCCTGTACGTTCTACTTTGGTTTGTCCTTCCAATGTGCAGTATCTCACACTTGTCTGCGTTAAATTCCATTTGCCATTTTTCAGCCCATTTTTCTAGTTGGTCCAAATCCCTCTGCAAGCTTTGAAAACCTTCCTCACTGTCCACTACACCTCCAATCTTTGTATCATCAGCAAACTTGCTGATCCAATTTACCACATTATCATCCAGATCATTGATATAGATGACAAACAACAATGGACCCAACACCGATCCCTGCGGCACACCACTAGTCACAGGCCTCCACTCAGAGAAGCAATCCTCCACAACCACTCTCTGGCTTCTTCCATTGAAAGAAGTTTAACAACACCAGGTTAAAGTCCAACAGGTTTATTTGGTAGCAAAAGCCACACAAGCTTTCGAGGCTCTGAGCCCCTTCTTCAGGTGAGTGGGAATTCTGTTCACAAACAGAACTTATAAGACACAGACTCAATTTACATGAATAATGGTTGGAATGCGAATACTTACAACTAATCCAGTCTTTAAGAAACAAAACAATGGGAGTGGGGAGAGCTTCCATTGAGCCAGTGTCTAATACAATTTACTACCTCCCCATGTATACCTAGCGACTGAACCTTCCTAACTAACTAACATGAGGGACCTTGTCAAAGGCCTTGCTGAAATCCAGGTAGACAACATCCATCGCCTTCCCTTCATCCACTTTCCTGGTAACCTCCTCGAAAAACTCTAATAAATTGGCCAAACATGACCTACCACGCACAAAGCCATGTTGACTCTCCCGAATAAGTCTGTTTGTTCTAGTTCATTCATGTCCTTTATGTACCATCCTTAACTGGTCTGGCCTACATGTAAAAGTTTATTTATTAGTCGCAAGTAAGGCTCACATTAACACTGCAATTAAGTTACTGTGAAATTCCCCGAGTCAAAAGAACGTAAGAACTAGGAGCATGAGTAGGCCATCTGGCCCCTCGAGCCTGCTCCGCCATTCAATAAGATCGTGGCTGATCTTTTCGTGGACTCCACTTACCCACCCACTCACCATAACCCTTAATTCCTTTACTGTTCAAAAATTTATCTATCCACATTCCTGCACCTGTTCAGGAGTGCAGGAGTGCACCTAACTTGCACATCTTTTAGACAGTAGGAGGAAACCGGAGCACCTGGAGGAAACCCATGCAGACATGGGGAGAACATGCAAACTCCGCACAGACAGTGGCCCAAGCCGGGAATCAAACCCGGGTCCCTGGCGCTATGAGGCAGCAGTGCTAACCACTGTGCCACGATGTTGCCCATGTGACCCCAGAGCCACAGCAATGTGGTTGACTATCAACTGCCCTCCAAGGGCAACGAGGGATGGGCAATAAATGCTGGCCAGCCAGCGATGCCCATGTCCCACAAATGAGTTTTTAAAAATTCATTGGAGAGACCCCACTGGTGGAAATCCAATCTCTTCAATTTCAGAGAAACACAACTGGAACTAATTGGAAATAAAACAAACGGCAGCATCGGTCTAGACTCAGGGAAACTTACAGTACAGGAACAGGCCATTCAGCCCATCGAGCCCCCTCCTTCACAATGTTCCTTAAAACCTATCTCTTCAACCAAGCTTTTGACTCCCTGTTTGGAACATCTCCTCATGCAGATCAGTGTCAGATCTTGTCCAATAGCATTCCTGCAAAGCACCTTGGGATGCTTTACTCTATTAAAGGTGCTATATAAATGCAAGTTATTGTTAATATTCCACAGGAAACAAAACCATTTGTTGAAAAGCAGGAATCTTAAGGGTGAAATTCCTCAGATTCCTCTTTGAAATGACGAGTCTTTGAGGTTTTTGATTGGATGGTTTATCGACAGAGACAAATAGAAATAATTTCATCATTAGGATGCGAGACTTTGACAAGAGCTGGAGCTTTGAGGAGTGAATTGTAATTACACCGAGGGACAGAGTTCAGCCCATCGATCGCTCTGTCAGGTGGAATATGGAGTCAAGATTCACTTGACATTTTCCAGATATCTCCAGCAACATCACTTCACTCACACGCTCGACGCCTGGAGAATTAACAGCCATGAAATCCCCAACCAATCAGTGCTCTTCCTGGGAGAGTCTCTCTCAATTAGAATCAGACTGGGGGTAGGACAAGAGGGGGTGGTTGGAGAGATGTGGGAGAGTGATGGAGGGAGGTAGGAGAGTGAGGGAGGGAGGAGGTGGGAGAGTAGGGGAGGGAAGGTTTGTGTTGGGGTGGTTGGGGAGATGTGGGAGAGTGAGGGAGGGGAGCTTTGAGTTGAGGGGCAGATATGGAAGCGTGGAGATGAGAGAGTGGGGAGAGAATGTTGGAGGAGGGGAAGTTTGGGTTGAGGGGGAGGTGGGAGGAGGTGGAAGAGTAGGGGAGTGGAGGTTTGTGTGGGGGGCTTAACATAAGAACTAGGAGCAGGAGTAGGCCATCTGGCCCCACGAGCCTGCCCCACCATTCAATAAGATCATGGCTGATCTTTTCGTGGACTCGGCTCCACTTACCCGCCCGCTCACCATAACCCTTAATTCCTTTACTGTTCAAAAATTTATTTATCCTTGCCTTAAAAACATTCAATGAGGTAGCCTCAACTGCTTCACTGGGCAGGGAATTCCACAGATTCACAACCCTTTTTGTGAAGACGTTCCTCCTCAACTCAGTCCTAAATCTGCATCCCCTTATTTTGAGGCCATGTCCCCAAGTTCTAGTTTCACCCACCAATGGAAACAACTTCCCTGCTTCTATCTTATCTATTCCCTTCATAATCTTATATGTCTCTGTAAGATCTCCCCGCATTCTTCTGAATTCCAATGAGTTTAGCCCCAGTCTATTCAGTCTCTCCTCATAAGCCAACCCTCTCAACTCTGGAACCAACCTAGTGAATCTCCTCTGCACCCCCTCCAGTGCCAGTATATTCTTTCTCAAGTAAGAAGACCAAAACTGTATGCAGTACTCCAGGTGTGGCCTCACCAGCACCTTATACAGCTGTAACATAACTTCTTCTGTTTTTAAACTCCATCCCTCCAACAATAAAGGACAAAATTCCATTTGCCTTCTTAATTACCTGCTGCACCTGCAAACCAACTCCTTGAGATTCCTGCACAAGGACACCCAGGTCCTTCTGCACAGCAGAATGCTGCAATTTTTTACCATTTAAATAATAGTCCATTTTGCTGTTATTCCTACCAAAATGGATGACCTTACATTTACCAACATTGTACTCCATCTGCCCGACCCTCGCCCACTCACTTAGACTATCTATATTCCTTTGCAGACTTTCAGCGTCCTCTGCACACTTTGCTCTGCCACTCATCTTAGTGTCATCTGCGAATTTTGACACACCACACTTGGTCCCCAACTCCAAATCATCTATGTAAATCGTAAACAATTGCGGTCCCAACACTGATCCCTGAGGCACACCACTAGTCACTGATCGCCAACCAGAAAAACACACATTTACCCCCACTCTTTGCTTTCTGTTAGTTAACCAATCCTCTATCCATGCTAATACATTACCCGTAACACTGTGCACCTTTATCTTATGTAGCAGTCTTTGGTGCAGCACCTTGTCAAATGCCTTCTGGAAATCCAGATACATCACATCCACAGGTTCCCCATTGTCCACTGCACATGTAATGTTCTCAAAGAATTCCGCCAAATTAGTCAAACATGACCTGCCCTTCATGAACCCGTGCTGCGTCTTCCCAATGGGACAATTTATATCCAGATGTCTCGCTATTTCTTCCTTGATGATAGATTCAAGCATTTTCCCGACTACACAAGTTAAGCTAACCGGCCTATAGTTACCTGCCTTTTGTCTACCTCCTTTTTTAAACAGTGGCGTCACATTTGCTGTTTTCCAATCTGGCAAAACCACCACAGAGTCCAGTGAAGGAGGAATTACGGAGGAGTGGAGATGAGGGAGAGAGGAGGGAGTGTTGGGGAGGTGAGGGATGGAGGGAGTCGAGCAGGGTAAGATATTATTGAGGGATGGTGATGATCTTCCTGATGGACTGTGACGTTGTTGGGGATAATATTCGAGATTATCCTGTTAAACAGCAGTTCAATTTTATCCCTGAGGAATTAACGACAGAGATTCATAACCTGTTCACAAAATACACAAAAATATTTTTACAGTGAGGGGAGAGGGGGGAGAGGGGGGCATGGGGAGGGTTTATTAATTCTACAATTCCATGGGGTGTGGGATATATAAACCTTTTCACTCTGGGAAGAAGGGTGCCCACTCTGAGATGCTGACATTGTCAGTAAGAAGTTTAACAACACCAGGTTAAAGTCCAACAGGTTTATTTGGTAGCAAAAGAGTTTCACTGGCTGTCTTGTCTGGAGACAATACACATCTTTTTAGCCTGTCTTGATGCTCTCTCCACTCCCATTGTTTTGTTTCTTAAAGACTGGATTAGTTGTAAGTATTCGCATTCCAACCATTATTCATGTAAATTGAGTCTGTGTCTTTATAAGTTCTGTTTGTGAACAGAATTCCCACTCACCTGAAGAAGGGGCTTAGAGCCTCGAAAGCTTGTGTGGCTTTTGCTACCAAATAAACCTGTTGGACTTTAACCTGGTGTTGTTAAACTTCTTACTGTGTTTACCCCAGTCCAACGCCGGCATCTCCACGACATTGTCAGTCACAGAGGATTTTCTGGAGATTAGAGACATGAATCCACTCTCCCCTCAACTCTTCCAGAATGTTCCAATTCACCCACACCCCACTCACATCTTGTGTGGGAATGATTCCAGGATTATTTTCTCCTCTTCACTTCTTGGGATGATTTTTATTTCCTCGTTGCCTTCATTCGAGACACAAACTGTCGGAGGAGACACAAAGCCCAGGAGGTGACGTTTAATCTCCTCACTGTTTGAAGAATGGTTGGAACATGAATTTTCCATGAACCATCCCAGAGATAACCTTGAAAAGTGCTGTCACTGAAGAGAGGTTTCCTGATGGAATCCGATCACAGCACAGATGAAGAGGGAGGAATAAACAGGCCGATAAAATACAGCAAAAAGCCCCCAGTTTGGACATTGTGGTCAGATTGTGAAAAGGAATCTGAAATCACTACAATTTAACTGAGAAACAGAGTTTCCCAATCAAACAAACATGAGGGCAATCTGTCAGTGTTTGGAATCAAAGAACAAAGAAAATTACAGCACAGGAACAGGCCCTTCGGCCCTCCAAGCCTGCACAGACCATCCTGCCCGAATTAACTAAAACCCTCTATGTTTCCGGGGACCATATCTCTCTATTCCCATCCTTGTATTTGTTATGACGCCCCTGAAAAGTCACTATCGTATCTGCTTCCACTACCTCCCCCGGCAAAGAGTTCCAGGCACCCACCACCCTCTGTGTAAAATATCTGCCTCGTAAATCTCCTTTAAACCTTGCCCCTCGCACCTTAAACCTCTGCCCCCTAGTAATTGACTCTTCCACTCTGGGGAAAAAGCTTCTGACTGTCCACTCTGTCCATGCCTCTCATAATCTTGTAGACTTCTATCAGGTCGCTCCTCAACCTCTGTCGCTCCAGTGAGAACAAAACAAGTTTCTCCAACCTCTCTTCATAGCTAATGCCCTCCATACCAGGCAATATCCTGGCAATTCTTTTCTGTAGTCTCTCCAAAGCCTCCACATCCTTCTGGTAGTGTGGCAACCAGAATTGAACACTATATTCCAAGTGCGGCCTAACTAAGGTTCTATAAAGCTACAACAAGACTTGCCAATTTTTAAACTCAATGCCCCAGTCGATTAAGGCAAGCATGCCGTATGCCTTCTTGACTACCTTCTCCACCAGCATTGCCATTTTCAGTGACCTGTGTACCTGTACACCCAGATCCCCTTGCCGATCAATGCTCTTCAGGGTTCTGTCATTTACTGTATAATCACTGGAAGTCACAGCTCCAGGGTCCCGGGTTCGATTCCCGGCTCGGATCACTGTCTGTGTGGAGTTTGCACATTCTCCTCGTGTCTGCGTGGGTTTCCTCCGGGTGCTCCGGTTTCAAAGAACAAAGAACAAAGAACAGTACAGCACAGGAAACAGGCCCTTCGGCCCTCCAAGCCTGTGCCGCTCCTTGGTCCAACTAGACCAATCGTTTGCATCCCTCCATTCCCAGGCTGCTCATGTGACTATCCAGGTAAGTCTTAAACGATGTCAGCGTGCCTGCCTCCACCACCCTACTTGGCAGCGCATTCCAGGCCCCCACCACCCTCTGTGTAAAAAACGTCCCTCTGATGTCTGAGTTATACTTCGCCCCTCTCACCTTGAGCCCGTGACCCCTCGTGATCGTCACCTCCGACCTGGGAAAAAGCTTCCCACTGTTCACCCTATCTATACCCTTCATAATCTTGTATACCTCTATTAGATCTCCCCTCATTCTCCGTCTTTCCAAGGAGAACAACCCCAGTCTACCCAATCTCTCCTCATAGCTAAGACCCTCCATACCAGGCAACATCCTGGTAAACCTTCTCTGCACTCTCTCCAATGCCTCCACGTCCTTCTGGTAGTGCGGCGACCAGAACTGGACGCAGTACTCCAAATGTGGCCTAACCAGCGTTCTATACAGCTGCATCATCAGACTCCAGCTTTTATACTCTATACCCCGTCCTATAAAGGCAAGCATACCATATGCCTTCTTCACCACCTTCTCCACCTGTGTTGCCACCTTCAAGGATTTGTGGACTTGCACACCTAGGTCCCTCTGTGTTTCCTCCCACAGTCCAAAGATGTGCGGGTTAGGTTGATTGGCCAGGTTAAAAAATTGCCCCTTAGAGTCAAGGGATGTGTAGGTTAGAGGGATTAGCGGGTAAAATATGTGGGGGTAGGGCCTGGGTGGGATTGTGGTCGGTGCAGACTCGATGGGCCGAATGGCCTCCTTCTGCACTGTAGGGTTTCTATGATTCTATTTCTATGATTCATATTGATTCCTGTGGAGATTCTGCTCCCCCACACTGCTGTTGGGGAGAGATTTTGTGTAAATGTGGTGGCTCTGTTACTGGGCTATTAATCCACAGAAAGTGGTTCCCCATCAGCTTCCCTCTGAGGGGTCCAGCCAGACCCCCAGTGGTATCAAACCTCACAGCAGTGGGTTGAAGAAGGCAGCTCCCCAGCACCTGCTCGGGGTAATTAGGATTGGGCAATAAATGCTGGCTTTGTGAGTGACTCCCTCACTCTGAGAATAAAGATTTACAAACAGTCTCGGGAGATGTGTTGCAAAGACAGGTTGCAAAGTTGGGCCGAGAGGTGGCGGATGGAGTTTAATGCGGAGAAGTGTGAGGTAATTCACTTTGGTAGGAATAACAGATGTGTTGAGTATAGGGCTAACGGGAGGACTTTGAATAGTGTGGAGGAGCAGAGGGATCTAGGTGTATGTGTGCATAGATCCCTGAAAGTTGGGAATCAAGTAGATAAGGTTGTTAAGAAGGCATATGGTGTCTTGGCGTTTATTGGTAGGGGGATTGAATTTAGGAGTCGTAGCGTTATGTTGCAACTGTACACAACTCTGGTGCGGCCGCACTTGGAGTACTGTGTGCAGTTCTGGTCCCCACATTACAGGAAGGATGTGGAGGCTTTGGAGAGGGTGCAGAGGAGGTTTACCAGGATGTTGCCTGGTATGGAGGGGAGATCCTATGAGGAGAGGCTGAGGGATTTGGGATTGTTTTCGCTGGAAAGGCGGCGGCTAAGAGGGGATCTTATTGAAACATATAAGATGATTAGAGGTTTAGATAGGGTGGATAGTGATAGCCTTTTTCCTCTGATGGAGAAATCCAGCACGAGGGGGCATGGCTTTAAATTGAGGGGGGGTAGTTATAGAACCGATGTCAGGGGTAGGTTCTTTACCCAGAGGGTGGTGAGGGATTGGAATGCCCTGCCAGCATCAGTAGTAAATGCGCCTAGTTTGGGGGCGTTTAAGAGATCCGTAGATAGGTTCATGGACGAAAAGAAATTGGTTTAGGTTGGAGGGTCACATTTTTTTTTTTTTTTTTTAACTGGTCGGTGCAACATCGTGGGCCGAAGGGCCTGTTCTGCGCTGTAATGTTCTATGTTCTATGTTCTATGTTTAATTGCGGATTGTGTTACATCCATAACATTCCCCTGTTCACGACCTTCGTCACTTCTTCCATTACAACAATACTGGAATTAAACTCCTGAAGCCACATAAATTCCTGTGATGGTCACAACACAGCTCCCCTGACCCTGAGCGCAGCCTCAGTCACTTCAATAGATTCTATCGCTGCTGTCTCATCAGCTCCAATATAGACTCACAGTACAGAGGCAGCCATTCGGCCCATTGCCTCTGCTCTGGTGCTAGCTCTTCCATTGGATCTTTCTACTCGAAATCCTGCTCCTGCTCTGTTCCACATCTTGTTCCACTTTCACTTCTAATCAGAGTCTGAGAAATCTCTCAGCAATGAACAGTCTAGACCTGGTTATCTCACTCCAGTCTTTCCCCAGGACAATGTTCCTGAAAGGACAGACACAGAGCTTTAGGGACTGGGATCTCCCTGTGCTGGAGTGGGAGAGATCACAGTAGGGAGGGCACTCATTGAGAGCTCGCTTACTCACCCTTCCTTGAATAAAACAATCACATCCGCCCCCATTGCAGACACCGGCAGCATTTTCCAAACTCAATCTTTAAAACCTCGTCCTTCACTCTGTCTTCGATCACTCTGCACTTCTCTTCCATTCACACCTTCTTACTTGATGCGCGATTAAATCACTCGGGAGGCTGGATCGTACCCGGGAAATAAAGGCTTTTATTAGTAACAAGAATGGAGCATACTGCTTAACAATACAATCCCAGACTAAAGGGTCACCAGGCAGTGCAGTGACCTTTATACTCCTCCAGGTAGGCGGAGCCAACCGGAGTGTACCACAGAACAATACCAACAGGTAGAACACCCCAACCCTAACCCCAACAGTGACAACAGTAACATATCTACAAGTACCCCTAGTGCTAACCATCTATGGTTCACCACATTCACCCCTCCTTTAAAACAAAGGCCAGTGGAGCAAAAGAAAACAGTACGAACTGTCCATATATTCACAAGTTCAGTCGTATTGGAGGGCCGCACCGTCTCTGCGACCTCCTCAACACTGGCGGTAACGCCGGTTCTGGTGACCGTGATGACCCTCTCTCCAAGGCGGTGTCCAGTGACTCCTCCAGTTCCTCACGGACAGGTGGACCACGAGGTCGCGACAATCTCCTGGACTCGGGAACGCCCCGAGGTGGCGACAATCTCCTGGACTCAGGCAAGCTGTACACGGGAGTAAGAGGATTAAGTGGTGGTCACGATACTGCCCGCGCCGTGTCAGGAGGGGAGATAAAGGGCAAGGGGTCCCTAACCAGGGGTGCGGGAGCGACGGGGGTTTCCAAGTCCCCTGCAGGCACCAGATCTCGAATAGAGACCGTGTCCTCTCGCCCGTCAGGCTATGCCACATAGGCATATTGAGGGTTGGCGTGGAGGAGATGGACCTGTTCAACCAAAGGGTAGGACTTGCGGCTCCTAACATGCCGCCGCTGATTTGTTAAATCCAGTTGAGTTGTTTGAGGATGAAACACACAGGGCGGAGAAAGGGGAAATGCTGGATTAGGAAGATTTGGATTTTTAATAAGTTTCACTGAGGTAACACGGGAAGGGCTGTTGTTCCTGACGAATGTTCATGGAGTTGGGGGTCATCTCTTCGCACAGTCAGAGGATTGCTTCATCATCATTATCATTGAATTATTGATATAATCGTTCAAATTATAACCCTCCTGATTTTGAACACCTCTATTCAGTCTCTGTTTAACCTTCTCTGCTCTCAGGAACAATGATGTGGAGATGCCGGCGTTGGACTGGGGTGAACACAGTAAGAGTTTTAACAACACCAGGTTAAAGTCCAACAGGTTTATTTGGTAGCAAATGCCATTAGCTTTCGGAGCGCTGCTCCTTCGTCAGATGGAGTGGAAATCTGCTCTCAGACAGGGCTCAGAGACACAAAATCAAGTTACAGAATACTGATTAGAATGCGAATCTCTGCAACCAACCAGGTCTTAAAGATACAGACAATGTGAGTGGAGGGAGCATTAAGCACAGGTTAAAGAGATGTGTATTGTCTCCAGACAGGACAGCCAGTGAGATTCTGCAAGTCCAGGAGGCAAGCTGTGGGGGTTACTGATCGTGTGACATAAACCCAACATCCCGGTTGAGGCCGTCCTCATGTGTGCGGAACTTGGCTGTCACACAAGTCCTCCTGGACTTGCAGAATCTCACTGGCTGTCCTGTCTGGAGACAATACACATCTCTTTAACCTGTGCTTAATGTTCCCTCCACTCACATTGTCTGTATCTTTAACACCTGGTTGGCTGTAGAGATTCGCATTCTAATCAGTATTCTGTAACTTGATTTCTGTGTCTCTGTGCCCTGTCTGAGAGCAGATTTCCACTCCATCTGACGAAGGAGCAGCGCTCCGAAAGCTAATGGTATTTGCTACCAAATAAACCTGTTGGACTTTAACCTGGTGTTGTTAAAACTCTTACGAAGGAACAATCCCAGCTTCTCCACACTCACTGAATCAGGAAGAGTTTTGATGGAGTAAATCAGGAGAAAGTGTTTGCAGTGACAGGAGGCTGGGTAACCCAGAGGGACACAGATTGAAGAGAATCGGGAAAAGAACCAGAGGGGGAGATGAGGGGAGTTTATTTGACACAGTGAGTTGTTGTGATCTGGAATGTGCTGCCTGAAAGGGCAGTGGAAGCAGATTCAATAATAACTTTCAAAAGGGAATTGGGGAAATGCTGGAAAAGTGAATCTTTCCAGGACAATGGGGAAGAGCCGGGGATTGGGGGGAGGGGGCTGTGGTTATAATAGGACAATTCTTTCACAGGGACAGCAGAGATCTGATGGACTGAGTGGCCTCTTTCTGTGCTGTAAGATTCGATATTTCTGTGAAAAAGCCATCTCATCTTCCTTAATGTCCTTCCTGTTGCGATTGATTGCGAGGTACATTACATCTTTACTGATTCTGTGTTGT
>NW_027594230.1:0-20321 GCF_964213995.1 Mustelus asterias | reverse complement strand
CGCACCGTCACACCCCCCCGCACCGTCACACCCCCCGCACCGTCACACCCCCCCGCACCGTCACACCCCCCCGCACCGTCACACCCCCGCACCGTCACACCCCCCGCACCGTCACACCCCCCCGCACCGTCACACCCCCCTGCACCGTCACACCCCCCGCACCGTCACACCCCCCGCACCGTCACACCCCCCCGCACCGTCACACCCCCCGCACCGTCACACCCCCCGCACCGTCACACCCCCCGCACCGTCACACCCCCCCGCACCGTCACACCCCCCCGCACCGTCACACCCCCCGCACCGTCACACCCCCCCGCACCGTCACACCCCCCGCACCGTCACACCCCCCGCACCGTCACACCCCCCGCACCGTCACACCCCCCGCACCGTCACACCCCCCGCACCGTCACACCCCCCGCACCGTCACACCCCCCGCACCGTCACACCCCCCGCACCGTCACACCCCCCCGCACCGTCACACCCCCCGCACCGTCACACCCCCCGCACCGTCACACCGGCTCCTCTGTCACACCCCCCGCACCGTCACACCCCCCCGCACCGTCACACCCCCCGCACCGTCACACCGGCTCCTCTGTCACACCCCCGCACCGTCACACCCCCCCGCACCGTCACACCCCCCCGCACCGTCACACCCCCCCGCACCGTCACACCCCCCCGCACCGTCACACCCCCCGCACCGTCACACCCCCCCGCACCGTCACACCCCCCGCACCGTCACACCCCCCGCACCGTCACACCCCCCGCACCGTCACACCCCCCGCACCGTCACACCCCCCCGCACCGTCACACCCCCCGCACCGTCACACCCCCCCGCACCGTCACACCCCCCGCACCGTCACACCCCCCGCACCGTCACACCCCCGCACCGTCACCCCGGCTCCTCTGTCACACCCCCCGCACCGTCACACCCCCCGCACCGTCACACCGGCTCCTCTGTCACACCCCCGCACCGTCACACCGGCTCCTCTGTCACACCCCCGCACCGTCACACCGGCTCCTCTGTCACACCCCCGCACCGTCACACCCCCGCACCGTCACACCGGCTCCTCTGTCACACCCCCGCACCGTCACACCGGCTCCCTCTGTCACACCCCCGCACCGTCACACCGGCTCCTCTGTCACATCCCCGCACCGTCACACCGGCTCCTCTGTCACATCCCCGCACCGTCACACCCCCCCGCACCGTCACACCCCCGCACCGTCACACCGGCTCCTCTGTCACACCCCGCACCGTCACACCGGCTCCTCTGTCACACCCCCGCACCGTCACACCCCCCGCACCGTCACACCCCCCGCACCGTCACACCCCCCGCACCGTCACACCCCCCGCACCGTCACACCCCCCGCACCGTCACACCCCCCGCACCGTCACACCCCCCGCACCGTCACACCCCCCGCACCGTCACACCCCCCGCACCGTCACACCCCCCGCACCGTCACACCCCCCGCACCGTCACACCCCCCGCACCGTCACACCCCCCGCACCGTCACACCCCCCGCACCGTCACACCCCCCGCACCGTCACACCCCCCGCACCGTCACACCCCCCGCACCGTCACACCCCCCCCGCACCGTCACACCCCCCGCACCGTCACACCGGCTCCTCTGTCTCACCCCCGCACCGTCACACCGGCTCCTCTGTCTCACCCCCGCACCGTCACACCGGCTCCTCTGTCTCAACCCCCCCCGCACCGTCACACCGGCTCCTCTGTCACACCCCCGCACCGTCACACCGGCTCCTCTGTCTCACCCCCCGCACCGTCACACCCCCGCACCGTCACACCGGCTCCTCTGTCTCACCCCCGCACCGTCACACCCCCGCACCGTCACACCGGCTCCTCTGTCTCAACCCCCCCCCGCACCGTCACACCAGCTCCTCTGTCACACCCCCGCACCGTCACACCCCCGCACCGTCACACCGGCTCCTCTGTCTCAACCCCCCCCCGCACCGTCACACCGGCTCCTCTGTCTCAACCCCCCCCGCACCGTCACACCAGCTCCTCTGTCACACCCCCGCACCGTCACACCCCCGCACCGTCACACCGGCTCCTCTGTCACACCCCCGCACCGTCACACCGGCTCCTCTGTCACATCCCCGCACCGTCACACCGGCTCCTCTGTCTCACCCCCGCACCGTCACACCGGTTCCTCTGTCACACCCCCGCACCGTCACACCGGTTCCTCTGTCACACCCCCGCACCGTCACACCGGCTCCTCTGTCACCCCCCGCACCGTCACACCCCCCGCACCGTCACACCCCCCGCACCGTCACACCCCCCCGCACCGTCACACCCCCCCGCACCGTCACACCCCCCCGCACCGTCACACCCCCCGCACCGTCACACCCCCCGCACCGTCACACCCCCCGCACCGTCACCCCCCCCGCACCGTCACACCCCCCCGCACCGTCACACCCCCCGCACCGTCACACCCCCCCGCACCGTCACACCCCCCGCACCGTCACACCCCGCACCGTCACACCCCCCCGCACCGTCACACCCCCCGCACCGTCACACCCCCCGCACCGTCACACCCCGCACCGTCACACCCCCCGCACCGTCACACCCCCCGCACCGTCACACCCCCCCGCACCGTCACACCCCCCGCACCGTCACACCCCGCACCGTCACACCCCCCGCACCGTCACCCCCCCCGCACCGTCACACCCCCCCGCACCGTCACACCCCCCCGCACCGTCACACCCCCCCGCACCGTCACACCCCCCGCACCGTCACACCCCCCGCACCGTCACACCCCCCGCACCGTCACACCCCCCCGCACCGTCACACCCCCCGCACCGTCACACCCCCCGCACCGTCACACCCCCCGCACCGTCACACCCCCCCGCACCGTCACACCCCCCCGCACCGTCACACCCCCCCGCACCGTCACACCCCCCCGCACCGTCACACCCCCCCGCACCGTCACACCCCCCCGCACCGTCACACCCCCCCGCACCGTCACACCCCCCCGCACCGTCACACCCCCCGCACCGTCACACCCCCCCGCACCGTCACACCCCCCCGCACCGTCACACCCCCCCGCACCGTCACACCCCCCCGCACCGTCACACCCCCCCGCACCGTCACACCCCCCGCACCGTCACACCCCCCGCACCGTCACACCCCCCGCACCGTCACACCCCCCCGCACCGTCACACCCCCCCGCACCGTCACACCCCCCCGCACCGTCACACCCCCCCGCACCGTCACACCCCCCCGCACCGTCACACCGGCTCCTCTGTCACACCCCCCGCACCGTCACACCCCCCCGCACCGTCACACCCCCCCGCACCGTCACACCCCCCCGCACCGTCACACCCCCCCGCACCGTCACACCCCCCGCACCGTCACACCCCCCCGCACCGTCACACCCCCCGCACCGTCACACCCCCCGCACCGTCACACCCCCCGCACCGTCACACCCCCCGCACCGTCACACCCCCCCGCACCGTCACACCCCCCGCACCGTCACACCCCCCCGCACCGTCACACCCCCCGCACCGTCACACCCCCCGCACCGTCACACCCCCGCACCGTCACCCCGGCTCCTCTGTCACACCCCCCCGCACCGTCACACCCCCCGCACCGTCACACCCCCCGCACCGTCACACCCCCGCACCGTCACACCGGCTCCTCTGTCTCACCCCCCCGCACCGTCACACCCCCGCACCGTCACACCGGCTCCTCTGTCTCACCCCCGCACCGTCACACCCCCGCACCGTCACACCGGCTCCTCTGTCTCAACCCCCCCCCGCACCGTCACACCAGCTCCTCTGTCACACCCCCGCACCGTCACACCCCCGCACCGTCACACCGGCTCCTCTGTCTCAACCCCCCCCCGCACCGTCACACCAGCTCCTCTGTCACACCCCCGCACCGTCACACCGGCTCCTCTGTCACATCCCCGCACCGTCACACCAGCTCCTCTGTCACACCCCCGCACCGTCACACCGGCTCCTCTGTCACACCCCCGCACCGTCACACCGGCTCCTCTGTCACACCCCCGCACCGTCACACCGGCTCCTCTGTCTCAACCCCCCCCCGCACCGTCACACCGGCTCCTCTGTCACATCCCCGCACCGTCACACCGGCTCCTCTGTCACACCCCCGCACCGTCACACCGGTTCCTCTGTCACACCCCCGCACCGTCACACCGGCTCCTCTGTCACACCCCGCACCGTCACACCCCCCCGCACCGTCACACCCCCCCGCACCGTCACACCCCCCCGCACCGTCACACCCCCCCGCACCGTCACACCCCCCCGCACCGTCACACCCCCCCGCACCGTCACACCCCCCCGCACCGTCACACCCCCCGCACCGTCACACCGGCTCCTCTGTCACACCCCGCACCGTCACACCCCCCCGCACCGTCACACCCCCCCGCACCGTCACACCCCCCCGCACCGTCACACCCCCCTGCACCGTCACACCCCCCGCACCGTCACACCCCCCCGCACCGTCACACCCCCCCGCACCGTCACACCCCCCGCACCGTCACACCCCCCGCACCGTCACACCCCCCGCACCGTCACACCCCCCGCACCGTCACACCCCCCGCACCGTCACACCCCCCGCACCGTCACACCCCCCGCACCGTCACACCCCCCGCACCGTCACACCCCCCGCACCGTCACACCCCCCGCACCGTCACACCCCCCCGCACCGTCACACCCCCCGCACCGTCACACCCCCACACGTCACCCCCCCGCACCGTCACACCGGCTCCTCTGTCACACCCCCGCACCGTCACACCCCCCGCACCGTCACACCCCCCCGCACCGTCACACCCCCCGCACCGTCACACCCCCCGCACCGTCACACCCCCCGCACCGTCACACCCCCCGCACCGTCACACCGGCTCCTCTGTCACACCCCACACCGGCTCCTCTGTCTCACCCCCGCACCGTCACACCGGCTCCTCTGTCTCACCCCCGCACCGTCACACACCGGCTCCTCTGTCTCACCCCCGCACCGTCACACCGGCTCCTCTGTCTCAACCCCCCCCCGCACCGTCACACCGGCTCCTCTGTCACACCCCCGCACCGTCACACCGGCTCCTCTGTCTCACCCCCCCGCACCGTCACACCCCCGCACCGTCACACCGGCTCCTCTGTCTCACCCCCGCACCGTCACACCGGCTCCTCTGTCTCAACCCCCCCCCGCACCGTCACACCAGCTCCTCTGTCACACCCCCACACCGTCACACCGGCTCCTCTGTCTCACCCCCCCCGCACCGTCACACCCCCCGCACCGTCACACCGGCTCCTCTGTCACACCGGCTCCTCTGTCACACCGGCTCCTCTGTCACACCCCCGCACCGTCACTCCGGCTCCTCTGTCACACCCCGCACCGTCACACCGGCTCCTCTGTCACCCCCCCGCACCGTCACACCCCCCGCACCGTCACACCCCCCGCACCGTCACACCCCCCGCACCGTCACACCCCCCGCACCGTCACACCCCCCGCACCGTCACACCCCCCGCACCGTCACACCCCCCGCACCGTCACACCCCCCCGCACCGTCACACCCCCCGCACCGTCACACCCCCCGCACCGTCACACCCCCCGCACCGTCACACCCCCCGCACCGTCACACCCCCCGCACCGTCACACCCCCCGCACCGTCACACCCCCCCGCACCGTCACACCCCCCGCACCGTCACACCCCCCGCACCGTCACACCGGCTCCTCTGTCTCACCCCCGCACCGTCACACCGGCTCCTCTGTCACACCCCCGCACCGTCACACCCCCCGCACCGTCACACCGGCTCCTCTGTCACACCCCACACCGGCTCCTCTGTCTCACCCCCGCACCGTCACACCGGCTCCTCTGTCTCAACCCCCCCCCGCACCGTCACACCGGCTCCTCTGTCTCACCCCCCCGCACCGTCACACCCCCCGCACCGTCACACCGGCTCCTCTGTCACACCCCCGCACCGTCACACCGGCTCCTCTGTCTCACCCCCGCACCGTCACACCGGCTCCTCTGTCACACCCCCGCACCGTCACACCGGCTCCTCTGTCACACCCCCGCACCGTCACACCGGCTCCTCTGTCACACCCCGCACCGTCACACCGGTTCCTCTGTCTCACCCCCGCACCGTCACACCGGCTCCTCTGTCACACCCCCGCACCGTCACACCGGCTCCTCTGTCACCCCCCCCGCACCGTCACACCGGCTCCTCTGTCACACCCCGCACCGTCACACCGGCTCCTCTGTCACACCCCCGCACCGTCACACCGGTTCCTCTGTCTCACCCCCCCGCACCGTCACACCCCCGCACCGTCACACCGGCTCCTCTGTCACACCCCCGCACCGTCACACCGGTTCCTCTGTCTCACCCCCCCGCACCGTCACACCCCCGCACCGTCACACCGGCTCCTCTGTCACACCCAACACTGGCTCCAGGTTGCTGCAGTTACTCTTTCAGAACCATCCTGAAGCCTCGAGAGGCGATGGTGCTGATCCAGGCAGCATCGTCCTGGTGTCACAACCTGTAATCTCCTACCCCCCCCCCCGACCCAATCGCAGGATGCTCTCTGCAAAGTGAGCGCAATTTCCTTTATTCATTCCTGGGACACGGGCGTCGCTGGCTGGTCCAGCATTTATTGCCCATCCCTAGTTGCCCTTGGAGGGCAGTTGAGAGTCACCCACATTGCTGTGGCTCTGGAGTCCCATGTAGGCCAGACCTGGTAAGGACGGCAGATTTCCTTCCCTAAAGGAACCAGATGGGTTTTTCCGACAATCGACAATGGGTCATCAGTAGATTCTTAATTCCAGATATTTTTTATTGAATTCAAATTCCACCATCTGCCGTGGCGGGATTCGAACCCGGGTCCCCAGAACATTAGCTGACTTTCTGGATTAATAGTCTTAGATAATACCACAAGGCCATCACCTCCCCTCTGCGGGCAGCAGGGTGGCACAGTGGTTAGCGCTGCTGCCTCACAGCGCCAGGGACTCGGGTTTGATTCCCGGCTTGGGTCACTGTCTGTGTGGAGTTTGCACGTTCTCCCCGTGTCTGTGTGGGTTTCCTTCAGGTGCTCCGGTTTCCTCCCACAGTCTGAAAGATGTGCTGTTTAGGGTGCATTGGCCGTGCTAAATTCTCCCCTCAGTGTAACCCGAACAGGCGCCGGAGTGGCGACTAGGGGATTTTCACAGTAACTTCATTGCAGTGTTAATGTAAGCCTACTTATGACAATATTAAACTTAAACAACACCGACATGTGCCCCCTCTTCAATGTATATGCGTACACCCCTCTGCAATGCCTACATGCACCCCTCTGCAACATGTGCCCTACCCCTCTGCGAGTGTGTGCACGCAAGTCTCCTTGTTCGCCTGCCGTCTCTGTGGCAAGTAGATGTGCACACACCCCTCTGTGAAGTGAGCATGCACCTCTGCGAGTGTGTGCATGCATGTTTGCATGCATGCGTCCCTCTGCAATGTATGTGCGCTGGTGCCTGCATTTGCGCATTCCTGTGTAACGTGCGTGCACTCTTCTGTGACATGTACACGCCCCTCGTCGCGGGCAGGATTTGCAGGCCGATCTCAGTCCGTCTGGCTGAGTTTGCGTCACACCTTCCTCAGCCTCTGGAGTGGGACAGGAGCCCGGGTGCCTGCCTTGGAGGCAGAACGAGGGACGTGAACCACTGCGACCAGAGGAGCTACTTTCCCTGGAACCACTGCTGCGGTCCCTCACTGTGAGGGAGGTGCGATGGGAGGTTTTGAATCAGGAGTTGCTGGGCTGCTCCGTGGGGAAGGTGAGGCTGCTGAATGAGTTTCACTTTCGACTTGGAAGTTGGTGACAATATTGTGAAGCAGTCGCACTGTGCAGGAAAGTCCCCTCGACCACATCCACTCCCAGCTTCTAGAATCGTCCTTTGACTGGCGACTGGAGTTAATCACCCAGAGGATGATTTAAAACAAGGGAAAGGCAGTGGGTGTTGTAAACATGGACTTTAGTAAAGCCTTTGACAAGGTGTCTCATGGTTCTAAAGGTGAAGTCACACAGGATCAGAGGAGAGCTGGCAAGATGGATACAGCTCTGGCTTGGCCATAGAAAGAGTTTTAACAACAGGTTAAAGTCCAACAGGTTTATTTGGTAGCAAATGCCATTAGCTTTCGGAGCGCTGCTCCTTCGTCAGTTGGAGTGGAAATCTGCTCTCAAACAGGGCACAGAGACACAAAATCAAGTTACAGAATACTGATTAGAATGTGAATCTCGACAGCCAACCTGGTCTTAAAGATACAGACAGTGTGAGTGGAGGGAGCATTAAGCACAGGTTAAAGAGATGTGTATTGTCTCCAGACTGGACAGCCAGTGAGATTCTGCAAGTCCAAGAGGCAAGCTGTGGGGGTTACAGATAGTGTGACATAAACCCAAGATCCCGGTTTAGGCCGTCCTCATATGTGCGGAACTTGGCTATCAGTTTCTGCTCAGCGACTCTGCGCCGCCGTGTGTCGCGAAGGCCACCTTGGAGAACGCTTACCTGAATATCAGAGGCTGAATGCCCGTGACTGCTGAAGTGCTCCCCCACAGGAAGCGAACACTCTTGCCTAGTGATTGTCGAGCGGTGTTCATTCATCCGTTGTCGTAGCGTCTGCATGGTTTCCCCAATGTACCATGCCTCGGGACATCCTTTCCTGCAGCGTATCAGGTAGACAACGTTGGCCGAGTTGCAAGAGTAGGTACCGTGTACCTGGTGGATGGTGTTCTCACGTGAGATGATGGCATCCGTGTCGATGATCCGGCACGTCACGGCACACGACAGCGCAGAGTCACTGAGCAGAGACTGATAGCCAAGTTCCGCACACATGAGGACGGCCTCAACCGGGATATTGGGTTCATGTCACACTATCTGTAACCCCCACAGTTGCCTGGACCTGCAGAATCTCACTGGCTGTCCTGTCTGGAGACAATACACATCTTTTTAACCTGTCTTGACGCTCTCTCCACTCACATTGTTTGTATCTTAAAGACTTGATTAGCTGTAAAGACTCTCATTCCAACCATTATTCATGTAAATTGAGTTTGTGTCTTTAGATGCCCTGTTTGTGAACAGAATTCCCACTCAGCTGAAGAAGGGGCTTGAGCCTCCGAAAGCTTGTGTGGCTTTTGCTACCAAATAAACCTGTTTGACTTTAACCTGGTGTTGTTAAAACTTCGTACTGTTTTACTCTGTTTCTAACCCTGTGCTGTACCTGTCCTGGGAGTGTTTGATAGGGTCAGTGTGGCGGGAGCTTTACTCTGTATCTAACCCCGTGCTGTACCTGTCCTGGGAGTGTTTGATAGGGTCAGTGTGGCGGGAGCTTTACTCTGTATCTAACCCCGTGCTGTACCTGTCCTGGGAGTGGTTGATAGGGTCAGTGTGGCGGGAGCTTTACTCTGTATCTAACCCCGTGCTGTACCTGTCCTGGGAGTGTTTGATAGGGTCAGTGTGGCGGGAGCTTTACTCTGTATCTAACCCCGTGCTGTACCTGTCCTGGGAGTGTTTGATGGGGACAGTGTAGAGGGAGCTTTACTCTGGATCTAACCCTGTGCTGTACCAGTACTGGGAGTGTTTGATGGGGGACAATGTCGAGGGAGCGTTACTCTGTATCTAACCCCATGCTGTACCTGTCCTGGGAGTGTTTGACGGGGACAGTGCAGAGGGAGTTTTACTCTGTATCGAACCTCGTGCTGTACCTGTCCTGGGAGTGCTTGATGGGGGCAGTGCAGAGGGAGCGTTACTCTGTATCTAACCCCATGCTGTACCTGTCCTGGGAGTGTTTGATGGGGACAGTGTAGAGGGAGCTTTACTCTGTATCTAACCCCGTGCTGTACCTGTCCTGGGAGTGTTTGATGGGGACAGTGTAGAGGGAGCTTTACTCTGTATCTAACCCCGTGCTGTACGTGTCCTGGGATGGTTTGATGGGGACAGTATAGAGGGAGCTTACCTCTGTATCTAACCCCATGCTGTACCTGTCCTGGGAGTGTTTGATGGGGACAGTGTAGAGGGAGTTTTACTCTGTAGTTAACCCTGTGCTGTACCTGTCCTGGGAATGCTTGATGGGGGACAGTGTGGAGGGGGCTTTACCCTGTATCTAACCCCTTGCTGTATCTGTCCTGGGTTTGTTTGATAGGGTCAGTGTGGCGGGAGCTTTACGCTGTATCTAACCCTGTGCTGTACCTGTCCTGGGAGTGTTTGATGGGGGACAGTGTAGAGGGAGCTTTACTCTGTATCTAACCCCGTGCTGTACCTGTCCTGGGAGTGTTTGATGGGGGGACAGTGTAGAGGGAGCTTTACTCTGTTTCTAACCCTGTGCTGTCCGAGGAGTGTTTGATGGGGGACAGTGTCGAGGGAGCTTTACCCTGTGTCTAACCTCGTGCTGTACCTGTCCAGGGAGTGCTTGATGGGGACAGTGTAGAGTGAGCTTGACTCGGCATCTAACCCCGTGCTGTATCTGTGGTGAGGGTGTTTGATGGGGGACAGTGTAGAGGGAGCTTTACTCTGGATCTAACCCCGTGCTGTACCTGTCCTGGGAGTGTTTGATGGGGGACAGTGTAGAGGGAGCTTTACTCTGTATCTAACCCCGTGCTGTACCTGTCCTGGGAGTGTTTGATGGGGACAGTGTAGAGGGAGCTTTGCTCTGTATCTAACCCCGTGCTGTACCTGTCCTGGGAGTGTTTGATGGGGACAGTGTAGAGGGAGCTTTCCTCTGTATCTAACCCCGTGCTGTACCTGTCCTGGGAGTGTTTGATGGGGACAGTGTAGAGGGAGCTTTACTCTGTATCTAACCCCGTGCTGTACCTGTCCTGGGAGTGTTTGATGGGGGACAGTGCAGAGGGAGCTTTACTCTGTATCTAACCCCGTGCTGTACCTGTCCTGGGAGTGTTTGATGGGGGACAGTGTAGAGGGAGCTTTACTCTCTATCTAACCCCGTGCTGTACCTGTCCTGGGAGTGTTTGATGGGGGGACAGTGTAGAGGGAGCGTTACTCTGTATCTAACCCCGTGCTGTACCTGTCCTGGGAGTGTTTGATGGGGGACAGTGTAGAGGGAGCTTTACTCTGTATCTAACCCCGTGCTGTACCTGTCCTGGGAGTGTTTGATGGGGGACAGTGTAGGGGGAGCTTTACTCTGTATCTAACCCCGTGCTGTACCTGTCCTGGGAGTGTTTGATGGGGACAGTGTAGAGGGAGCTTTACTCTGTATCTAACTCCGTGCTGTACCTGTCCTGGGAGTGTTTGATGGGGGACAGTGTAGAGGGAGCTTTACTCTGTATCTAACCCCGTGCTGTACCTGTCCTGGGAGTGTTTGATGGGGGACAGTGTAGAGGGAGCTTTACTCTGTGTTGTATTCTGTGTGCAGGTATCTGATTGAGCAACGGTGGTTTGAGCGCTGGAGGGAATATGTGGACACTGGGGATCAGAACGCCTGCACCAACCCCGGACCCATTGACAATTCCAAGCTGCTGGAAGGTACTGAGTCTCTGCTCCCCTCATTCCCCTTCGCTCGCTTGGAGGATGTTGCAAGTGTAATTTTTCGGGGGTGGCACAGTGGGATAGCGCTGCTGCCTCACAGCGCCAGGGACCCGGGTTCGATTCCCGGGGGCACGGTGACACAGTGGGTTGACGCTGCTGCCTCACAGCGCCAGGGACCCGGGTTCACTGCTGCCTCACAGCGCCAGGGACCTGGGTTCGATTCCCGGGGGCACAGTGACAGTGGGTTAGCACTGCTGCCTCACAGCGCCAGGGACCCGGGTTCGATTCCCGGGGGCACGGTGACACAGTGGGTTAGCACTGCTGCCTCACAGCGCCAGGGACCCGGGTTCGATTCCCGGGGGCACGGTGACACAGTGGGTTAGCACTGCTGCCTCACAGCGCCAGGGACCCAGGTTCGATTCCCGGGGGCACGGTGACACAGTGGGTTAGCACTGCTGCCTCACAGCGCCAGGGAGCCAGGTTCGATTCCCGGGGGCACGGTGACACAGTGGGTTAGCACTGCTGCCTCACAGCGCCAGGGAGCGGGGTTCGATTCCCGGGGGCACGGTGACACAGTGGGTTAGCACTGCTGCCTCACAGCGCCAGGGACCCGGGTTCGATTCCCGGGGGCACGGTGGCACAGTGGGATAGCGCTGCTGCCTCACAGCGCCAGGGACCCGGGTTCGATTCCCGGGGGCACGGTGACACAGTGGGTTGACGCTGCTGCCTCACAGCGCCAGGGACCCGGGTTCACTGCTGCCTCACAGCGCCAGGGACCTGGGTTCGATTCCCGGGGGCACAGTGACAGTGGGTTAGCACTGCTGCCTCACAGCGCCAGGGACCCGGGTTCGATTCCCGGGGGCACGGTGACACAGTGGGTTAGCACTGCTGCCTCACAGCGCCAGGGACCCGGGTTCGATTCCCGGGGGCACGGTGACACAGTGGGTTAGCACTGCTGCCTCACAGCGCCAGGGACCCAGGTTCGATTCCCGGGGGCACGGTGACACAGTGGGTTAGCACTGCTGCCTCACAGCGCCAGGGAGCCAGGTTCGATTCCCGGGGGCACGGTGACACAGTGGGTTAGCACTGCTGCCTCACAGCGCCAGGGAGCGGGGTTCGATTCCCGGGGGCACGGTGACACAGTGGGTTAGCACTGCTGCCTCACAGCGCCAGGGACCCGGGTTCGATTCCCGGGGGCACGGTGACACAGTGGGTTAGCACTGCTGCCTCACAGCGCCAGGGACCCGGGTTCGATTCCCGGGGGCACGGTGACACAGTGGGTTAGCACTGCTGCCTCACAGCTCCAGGGACCCGGGTTCGATTCCCGGGGGCACGGTGGCACAGTGGGTTAGCACTGCTGCCTCACAGCGCCAGGGGATCCGGGTTCGATTCCCGGGGGCACGGTGACACAGTGGGTTAGCACTGCTGCCTCACAGCGCCAGGGAGCCGGGTTCGATTCCCGGGGGCACGGTGACACAGTGGGTTAGCGCTGCTGCCTCACAGCTCCAGGGACCCGGGTTCGATTCCCGGGGGCACGGTGACACAGTGGGTTAGCACTGCTGCCTCACAGCGCCAGGGAGCCGGGTTCGATTCCCGGGGGCACGGTGACACAGTGGGTTAGCACTGCTGCCTCACAGCGCCAGGGAGCCAGGTTCGATTCCCGGGGGCACGGTGACACAGTGGGTTAGCACTGCTGCCTCACAGCGCCAGGGACCTGGGTTCGATTCCCGGTGGCACGGTGACACAGTGGGTTAGCGCTGCTGCCTCACAGCGCCAGGGACCCGGGTTCGATTCCCGGGGGCACGGTGACACAGTGGGTTAGCGCTGCTGCCTCACAGCGCCAGGGACCCGGGTTCGATTCCCGGTGGCACGGTGACACAGTGGGTTAGCGCTGCTGCCTCACAGCGCCAGGGACCCGGGTTCGATTCCCGCGGGCTCAGTGACACAGTGGGTTAGCACTGCTCCCTCACAGCGCCAGGGACCCGGGTTCGATTCCCGGGGGCACGGTGACACAGTGGTTATCACTGCTGCCTCACAGCGCCAGGGAGCCGGGTTCGATTCCCGGTGGCACGGTGACACAGTGGTTATCACTGCTGCCTCACAGCGCCAGGGAGCCGGGTTCAATTCCCGGCTCGGGTCACTGTCTGTGCAGAGTCTGCACGTTCTCCCCGTGTCTGCGTGGGTTTCCTCCGGGTGCTCCGGTTTCCTCCCACAGTCCTAAAGATGTGCTGGTTGGGGTGCATTGGCCGTGCTAAATTCTCCCTCAGTGTTACCCGCCGGAGTGTGGCGACTAGGGGATTTTCACAGTAACTTCATTGCAGCGTTAATGTAAGCCTACTTGTGACAAAAGTAAATAAACTTTTTAATTGTTTTTTCCCCTCTGGCTGAGCCGTGGCTCTGATACGATCAGACTGTTGCAAGTAGCTGGGAGGGGGGGGGATCGGGTGGGGGGGGGAGATCGGGTGGGGGGGGGATCGGGTGGGGGGGGGGGGGGGGGATCGGGGGGGTGGGGCTGGGGGGGGTGGGGGGGGGGGGTGGTGCCGCGGCCATGTTTACGTCCGCTCCCCTTTTGCCGCATCGCCGGGAAGCTGCTTCTTGTTCACCCATGGGGACACTGGAACGCTCCCAACTTGGTGAAGATGGTGGGGAAGGGAGTTCGGACCCAGGGGATGGAGCGAGAGCGAGAGAACCTGTGAGGTCTTGCTGTGCCTCCGAGAAACAGCCTTCCCATCTCCGCTCGGTGAGGGGGGAAGGATGTCCCCGAAGGGGTGTGGGGAGTCCCGAAGGGGAGGTAAGGGTTGACACGGTGGAGGGGGGGGTGGGATGGGTAAACCAAGGTGGGTGAACCCCCCGCCCCCCAGGGGAAGATGGGTGGTGCTGTCCCAAGCGGAGGGTGGGGTGCCAGGCGCAGAGGGGTCGTGTTTTGTCTGGGTTTGTGGAGGGGCGGGGGGGGGCACTGAGGGAGAGGGTCAGTTCGAGCCGGGATGCGCCAACACTGCCTTTCTCCTGACACTCTTGACCGATTCCCTCCAATGCAGGTACAGAGTCCCCACGACTGAAAGAGAATCTGATTGAGAATGAGGATTACACCCTGCTGCACGCAGACTCGTGGCAGGAGCTGGTCAGCTGCTATGGCCAAGCACCCGGTCAGCAACCAATCGAACGCAAGGTGAGTGAGGGCAGCCTCTCCTGGAGCAATGGGCAAAATTCAAACATTCAAATGCCAATCAGTTTAAATTAGGCAGTTAGCTCCCAGCAACCTATTCGATTTGAAATTGATGTTTTGGTAACCCGAGAATCAATCATCTTGTGGGAAATATTGATATGTCATCAGGGGGATAAGAGACAGGGGGGCAGTGAGACAGACGGGAAGAGCACCTGCCACCGCTCACAGCTCTGGAGACAGAGACTTGCTGGTTCTCTGAGCTGCATTTGAACAAGACTTCTTCACCGCACGGGACCTTCAACCGATGCTATACACTAGATACATCGATGACATTTTCTTCCTTTGGACTCATGGTGAACAATCACTGAAACAACTCTATGATGACATCAACAAGTTCCATCCCACCATCAGGCTCACCATGGACTACTCTCCGGAATCGGTTGCATTCTTGGACACAAGCATCTCCATCAAGGACGGTCACCTCAGCACCTCACTGTACCGCAAGCCCACGGATAACCTCACGATGCTCCACTTCTCCAGCTTCCACCCTAAACACGTTAAAGAAGCCATCCCCTACGGACAAGCCCTCCGAATACACAGGATCTGCTCGAATGAGGAGGATCGCAACAGACACCTCCAGACGCTGGAAGATGCCCTCATCAGAACAGGATATAGAGCTCGACTCATCGATCGACAGTTCCGACGCGCCACAGCGAAAAACCGCACCGACCTCCTCAGAAGACAAACACGGGACACAGTGGACAGAGTACCCTTCGTCGTCCAGTACGTCCCCGGAGCGGAGAAGCTACAGCATCTCCTCCAGAGCCTTCGACATGTCATTGATGAAGACGAACATCTCGCCAAGGCCATCCCCACACCCCCCTCGTGCCTTCAAACAACCGCACAACCTCAAACAGACCATTGTCCGCAGCAAACTACCCGGCCTTCAGGAGAACAGTGACCACGACACCACACAACCCGGCCACAGCAACCTCTGCAAGATGTGCCGGATCATCGACACGGATGCCATCATCTCACGTGAGAACACCATCCACCAGGTACACGGTACCTACTCTTGCAACTCGGCCAACGTTGTCTACCTGATACGCTGCAGGAAAGGATGTCCCGAGGCATGGTACATTGGGGAAACCATGCAGACGCTACGACAACGGATGAATGAACACCGCTCGACAATCACCAGGCAAGACTGTTCCCTTCCTGTGGGGGAGCACTTCAGCGGTCACGGGCATTCAGCCTCTGATATTCGGGTAAGCGTTCTCCAAGGCGGCCTTCACGACACACGACAGCGCAGAGTCACTGAGCAGAAACTGATAGCCAAGTTCCGCACACACGAGGACGGCCTCAACCGGGATATTGGGTTCATGTCACACTATTTGTAACCCCCACAGCCTGCCTGGACCTGCAGAGTTTCATTGGCTGTCCTGTCTGGAGACAATACACACCTTTTTAGCCTGTCTTGATGCTCTCTCCACTCAAGTTCTTTGTATCTTAAAGACTTGATTAGCTGTAAGTATTCGCATTCCAACCATTATTCATGTAAATTGAGTTTGTGTCTTTATATGCTCTGTTTGTGAACAGAATTCCCACTCACCTGAAGAAGGGGCTTGGAGCTCCGAAAGCTTGTGTGGCTTTTGCTACCAAATAAACCTGTTGGACTTTAACCTGGTGTTGTTAAACTTCTTACTGTGAAAAACCCTGCCCTCACACATGTCAAAATAGTAAATTGTCTGGTTCCACTTCATAAAATACCTTGTGGTTTCTGATTTGATTTATTATTGTCACATGTATCGGGATACAGTGAAAAGTATTGTTTCTTGCGCACTATACAGACAAAGCATACCATTCATAGAGAAGGAAAGGAGAGAGTGCAGAATGTGGTGTTACAGTCATAGCTAGGGTGTAGAGAAAGATCAACTTAATGCGAGGTAGGTCCATTCAAAAGTCTGACAGCAGCAGGGAAGAAGCTGTTCTTGAGTCGGTTGGTGCGTGACCTCAGACTTTTCTATCTTTTTCCTGATGGAAAGAGGTGGAAGAGAGAATGTCCGGGGTGTGTGGGGGTCCTTGATTATGCTGCTGCTTTTCCCGAGGTAGCGGGAAGTGTAGACAGAGTCAATGGATGGGAGGCTGGTTTGAGTGATGGACTGGGCTTCATGTTTACTAAAGCCTGTCCAAATCCTCCTGTCGCTTTTCAATACAAATGCTTCAGTTTGGGCACTCCGTGTGCTTCCATTTTTAACATCTAAGCACAGAAAAAGCACCACCTTTTAAAGGGACCAGGCAATGCTTTCTGTCTGGCGTTTTACAGTGTTACACAGACCAATCTACAATCACTCTACTCAACTCCGCAACAATTGGGAAGGTTAATGGAATGTCAGCCTTTATCGCAAGAGGATTTGAGTACAGGAGTGGCGAGATCTGGCTTCATTTGTATCGGAGCTTGGTTAGACCACCCCTGGAGTACTGTACACAGCTTTATTCCCCTTACCTCAGTAAGGATAGTATTGTCATGGAGGGAGCGCAGCAAAGGTTCACCAGACTTGTTCCAGGGACGACGGGACTGTCTTACGAAGAGAGATTGGGGGAACTGGGGCCTGTATTCGCGAGTGTTTCGAAGAATGAGAGGTGATCTCATTGAAAGGGACAGACAAGGGGAGGTGCGGGTAAGATGTTTTCCTCGGCTGGGGGGAGTCTAGAACCAGGGGGCACAATTTCAGAATAAGGGGCTGGGATTCGGAGAGATTTTACACAGAGGGTGGAGAATGTTTGGAATTCTCTATCCCAGAGGGAGCTCAGTCAGTGAGTGGGTATAAAGCAGAGACTGACAGATCCCTGACTGATAACATACAGGATAATGGGAATAGTGTGGAGTTAAAGGCCATTGAAGTGTCCAATCATCTGTGACCACATTGAATACTGGAGCAGGCTCGATGGGCTGAATGGCTTCCTCCCAAACAGACGTATGTAACCCCCCCCGAGCCCCCCGATTCAATCCCAGTCTGTAACTCACTCCCGGGTATCTGTTATTCTATATATAAACCACCCCGAACCCCTCGATTCAATCCCAGTCTGTAACTCACTCCCGGGTATCTGTTATTCTATATATAAACCACCGCGAACCCCTTGATTAGATTCCAGTCTGTAACTCACTCCCGGGTATCTGTTATTCTATATATAAACCCCCCCCGAGCCCCTCGATTAGATTCCAGTCTGTAACTCACTCCCGGGTATCTGTTATTCTATATATAAACCACCCCGAACCCCTCGATTCAATCCCAGTCTGTAACTCACTCCCGGGTATCTGTTATTCTATATATAAACCACCCCGAACCCCTCGATTAGATTCCAGTCTGTAACTCACTCCCGGGTATCTGTTATTCTATATATAAACCCCCCCCGAGCCCCTCGATTAGATTCCAGTCTGTAACTCACTCCCGGGTATCTGTTATTCTATATATAAACCACCCCGAACCCCTCGATTACATTCCAGTCTGTAACTCACTCCCGGGTATCTGTTATTCTATATATAAACCACCCCGAACCCCTCGATTAGATTCCAGTCTGTAACTCACTCCCGGGTATCTGTTATTCGATATATATAAACCACCCCGAACCCCTCGATTAGATTCCAGCCTGTAACTCACTCCCGGGTATCTGTTATTCTATATATAAACCACCCCGAACCCCTCGATTAGATTCCAGTCTGTAACTCACTCCCGGGTATCTGTTATTCTATATATAAACCAGCCCGAACCCCTCGATTAGATTCCAGTCTGTAACTCACTCCTGGGTATCTGTTATTCTATATATAAACCACCACGAACCCCTCGATTAGATCCCAGTCTGTAACTCACTCCTGGGTATCTGTTATTCTATATATAAACCAGCCCGAACCCCTCGATTATATTCCAGTCTGTAACTCACTCCCGGGTATCTGTTATTCTATATATAAACCACCCCGAACCCCTCGACTGGACTCTGATCTGTGATATACTCAGTGTTGCAGCTATACTGAGGGAATGCTGAATCTGTTGTCTCTTGTTCTTGGCAGGTGATCAGACTATCCAGTCTAAAAGTGGAGGTGTACCTTGTTGAGCTGGTTCTGTGTCAGTACAGCAACATGGAAGAAGTCGTTACTGTCGAGTTCAGCAGGCTGATACTATCGGTAAAGCTTGCAGAATAATGCGTGCACAGTCACAGGCGCGAGAGGGTAGGCGGAAGCGCCTGACGGGGGAAAGAACAGCGTCTCTCAGAGCTGGAAGTGCCAGTCAGGGTCATGAAACAACATGACCCTGAGGGGGCGCCGCACAGTGGGAGGGTCAGTGCTGAGGGAGCGCCACACTGTGGGAGGGTCAGTGCTGAGGGAGCGCCGCACTGTGGGAGGGTCAGTGCTGAGGGAGCGCCGCACTGTGGGAGGGTCAGTGCTGAGGGAGCGCCGCACTGTGGGAGGGTCAGTGCCGAGGGAGCGCCGCACTGTGGGAGGGTCAGTGCCGAGGGAGCGCCGCACTGTGGGAGGGTCAGTGCCGAGGGAGCGCCGCACTGTGGGAGGGTCAGTGCTGAGGGAGCGCCGCACTGTGGAGGGTCAGTGCTGAGGGAGCGCCGCACTGTTCTGAGCTGCTTATGATGCCATTGAAATGTAAGTCCTTTGCCCCTCTCTGTTTCTCTCTCTCTCTCCTCTCTCCGTCTCTCTCTCTCTGTCTCTCTCTCTCTCTCCTGTCTCTCTCTCTCTCTCCCTGTCTCTCTCTCTCCCTGTCTCTCTCTCTCCCTGTCTCTCTCTCTCCCTGTCTCTCTCTCTCCCTGTCTCTCTCTCTCCCTGTCTCTCTCTCTCCCTGTCTCTCTCTCTCCCTGTCTCTCTCTCTCCCTGTCTCTCTCTCTCCCTGTCTCTCTCTCTCCCTGTCTCTCTCTCTCCCTGTCTCTCTCTCTCCCTGTCTCTCTCTCTCCTGTCTCTCTCTCTCCCTGTCTCTCTCTCTCCCTGTCTCTCTCTCTCCCTGTCTCTCTCTCTCCCTGTCTCTCTCTCTCCCTGTCTCTCTCTCTCCCTGTCTCTCTCTCTCCCTGTCTCTCTCTCTCCCTGTCTCTCTCTCTCCCTGTCTCTCTCTCTCCCTGTCTCTCTCTCTCTCCCTGTCTCTCTCTCTCTCCCTGTCTCTCTCTCTCTCCCTGTCTCTCTCTCTCTCCCTGTCTCTCTCTCTCTCCCTGTCTCTCTCTCTCTCCCTGTCTCTCTCTCTCCCTGTCTCTCTCTCTCCCTGTCTCTCTCTCTCCCTGTCTCTCTCTCTCCCTGTCTCTCTCTCTCCCTGTCTCTCTCTCTCCCTGTCTCTCTCTCTCCCTGTCTCTCTCTCTCCCTGTCTCTCTCTCTCCCTGTCTCTCTCTCTCCCTGTCTCTCTCTCTCCTGTCCTCCTCCCTCTCTCCCTGTCTCTCTCTCTCCCTGTCTCTCTCTCTCCCTGTCTCTCTCTCTCCCTGTCTCTCTCTCTCCCTGTCTCTCTCTCTCCCTGTCTCTCTCTCTCCTGTCTCTCTCTCTCCCTGTCTCTCTCTCTCCCTGTCTCTCTCTCTCCCTCTCTCTCTCCTCTCTCCCTGTCTCTCTCTCTCCCTGTCTCTCTCTCTCCTCTCTCTCTCTCTCCCTGTCTCTCTCTCTCCCTGTCTCTCTCTCCGCCTC